>NC_056725.1:1507461087-1507761087 GCF_019279795.1 Protopterus annectens
TTCTAAGTAGGTGATATGAGCCAGAGAATAGTTGGAGTTTTTTTAGTCTGTCCATATAGGACAAATATTTAAGGCCTAGGATCCTCTTTTTGAGGTACGTTTGTGGCCTCTCCAGTTGTTGCAGGTGTTTAGTGAGGTGCATGCCAAATGGGGCATTGTACTCAATGACTGGCCTAATGAGGGAAGAGTAGAGAGAGACAATGACCTTTTTCTTCCTGGATGCAAAACCCTTAGTAATGACATGTGTCACATAGAAGACCTTTCTGACTATAGTGGCAATGTGGTGATCAAAAGAGAGATTGCTGTCAACCTGTGTTCTCAGATCTCTTATAATGCCTTCTGTATTCAGTGGACTACCATCAATGTGGTAATTCATGGGAACTGGGTTTTTCCCAAAGGGGATGATGACACATTTTTTGGCATTGAGCTTAAGGCCATGGTTCTGACACCAGTCATTGGTCTCAGTAAGGCCTTTCTGTAGGATGTGAACATCACTTGGGGAGTTAATAATAGATCCCAACTTGCAATCGTCTGTGAATTTTGTCAGACAGAGACCCTTCATGTTGGCCTGGACTTTAGAGAAGTAGATACCAAACAGGAGAGGACCCAGGACCAAACCCTGTTGGACTCCACTCATGACTGGTCGACGGTCTGACTTGGAGTCAGCTACTTTCACACTGTGGTTACATCTATGAGTCAATTTGAAACCCACCTAGTGATATAGGTGTTGATGTCTAGCTTACTGAGTTTTCTATGATTCCCGAATGGGGAATGGTATCAAAGGCCTTGTCCAGATCCAGCTGTATGAACCACCTTGCCTTCATCTACAGCTCTGGTGACTGACTCAAAGAAGTCGACCAGGTTAAGCAGGCACAATCTACCCTTCACAAAACCAAACTGTGTGGGATCCAGACTTTGGAGATTCCCTATATCCTTCTTTATTAGGTCCATGATGATGTGTTCCATAGCTTTGCATATCAGACTCATCAGGCTAATGGGGCAATAGTTCCCAGGGTCTGTAGTCACTCCTCCTTTTTGGAGAGTGATGACTGTAGCAGTGAGCCATTCGGTAGGAACAAAGCCTGAGGTGAGGCTGGGATTGAACAAGGCACACAGGTGAGGTACCAGTTCACACTGTAGTTCATGTATAACACAGCCACTTATATTGTCAGGTCCCATAGAAGTTGTATTCTTGGCCTTGGACAGTGCTGTTTTAACCTGTGCAGCAGTAATACTGGGTGCCTGGCAGTCTACTGGTATTGTAATTTGTCCTTTGGGGGGAGGTAAAGTTGGCACTGAATCTGTCGGCCAGTATATTGGCAATATCTGTTGGCTCAGTATAGGAAGTACCATTGTGCAGAAGCTCATAGCAAATCTGGGTATTGCCTTGGAGATTCTTTACATAACTGTAGTTCTCAGGGTTGTTTGATGGACCTCTTTTGTGCAAGGGAATTAATGTTGCTGTGTTCCACTCTGCTGGGACAAAGCCAGTACTTACACTGTGGTTGAAGAGAGTGCCAACTACTTCTGCTAGATCCTGTTTCAGACCATTTAGTAGGCAGGCTGGGATGTTATCCAGTCCCATAGAGCCTGTGTTTTTGGCCATGGAAAGTGCAATTATGACCTGCTCTTTGGAGATACTAGGTAGAGGACTAGTGACAGGTATGCATTGGGGTACATCTGGTGGGGATGGGGGGTGATGTTTGCCCCAAATCTGTCTGTTAGCAGGCTGATGATGTCCTCAGGTTAAGTATGAGTCGTACCATCCACTACTCATTTGGCATAAAGCTGGCCCTTCCCTTTTAAATTTCTGACCTAGGTAAAGAATGTCTCCTGATTATTTTTAGCTAGGGATGCTAGTTTAGTTTTGTACTTGGCTTTAGAGGACTTTACAAGATAGCTAATTTGCTTGTTCAAGCTGTGGAGGTTGCCCTTTCTCTGCTGAGTCAGTTCCCTCTTGTTCTCAGACATTACTTTCTTCCACTTGTATAACCGATTTATGCTTGATGCCCACCATGGTAGCTTGTTTTTCTGTGAGGACCTTGTTTTGGTCTGTTCAGGTTCAACCGACTCTGTATATTTGTATAGGTTCATAGGTTAATATGTGTGTACTAGGCTAATGGCCCTGGGGCATTTGCAAGCCTAGCTATAAGATTATCCTGGCATAGTGCCACCCAACCTTAGTTCCCAGTGTCTCTGTTGAGTAGAGCCACTGGTGTTATCCCCGGGGTGAATTTTCTGTTTCCCATCCACTCATCAAGATTTCTCTTGAAGAAGGTCAGCAAGGTTCTCTGCTTGACATGTATGGGAAGTCTGTTCTATAGCATGGGCAGTCTCTGGGTTATGAACCTGTCCCTCCAGCATGTTCTGTTAATTGTGGTAATGTGGTTGAGGTGTCTGGAGGATGTGTTGCGGAGGGATTGGGATTTCTTTAGATGTAGCATTTCTAACAGAACTGGGTCAGACATGGCTTTTTAAGTCAAGCAGAGATTGCCTCTAAGTAGCAGATATGAGACAGAGAATAGTTGGAGTTTTTTGAGTCTGCCGATATAGGACAAGTGTTTAAGGCCTAGGATCCTCTTTGTGAGGTACTTTTGCAGCCTTTCCAGTTGTTGCATGTGTTAGTGAGGTACATGCCAAATGGGGCATTGTACTCAATGATTGGCCTAATGAGGTAAGAGTAGAGGGAGACAATGACCTCTTTCTTCCTGGATGCAAAACCCTTAGTAATGAGATGTGGCACATAGAAGGACTTTCTGACCACAGTGGCAATGTGGTGATCAAAAGAGAGGTTGCTGTCAACCTGTGTTCCCACATCTCTTACATTGTCTGCTGTGTTCAGTGGACTACCATCAATGTGGTAATTCATGGGAACCAGGTTTTTCCCAAAGGGGATGACAACACATTTTTTGGCATTCAGGTTAAGGCCATGGTTCTAACACCAGTCGCTGGTCACAGTGAGGCCATTCTGTAGGATGTCAACATCACTTACTTGCAATTGTCTGCAAACTTTGTCAGCCAGAGTCCCTTCGTGTTGGCCTGGACTTCAGAGAAGTAGATACCAAACAGGAGAGGACCCAGGACCATACCCTGTGGGACTCCACTAGTGACTAATTGGCAGTCTGACTTGGAGTCAGCTACTTTCACACTATGGGTTCTATCTGTGAGCCAGTTTGCAACCCACCTAGTGATATAGGTGTTGATGCCAAGCTTAGTGAGTTTTTCTATGATTCCTGAGTGGGAAATGGTATCACAAGCCTTGGCCAGATCAAGATCGGCTGTATGAACCACCTTGCCTTCATCCACAGCTCTGGTGACTGATACAAAGAAGTCAAACAAGTTGAGTAGGTATGATCTACCCTTCACAAAACCAAACTGTGTGGGATCCAGAGTTTGGAGATTCCCTATATCCTTGTTTATTAGGTCCATGATGATGAGTTCCATAGGGTGTCTATTACGTAATCGAAAACCTGTATCATCGAACACCACAACACCAATACACATAGCCCGAACCACAAATATGCTGAATCCCCTAAACCGTGAATTTTCAAATCTTGAACCGTCATAGTTGGCCAACACCACCGCACACTACATACTACATACCCAAACATAATAAATAAAACACATACATACACTAACCAAACCCTACTTCTAATCCTACACTAAACCTTACATACATTACTATCTATGCACTTACTTTAACCCTCACCCTAACCCTAAGGTCAGTAACTATCGCACACTTACCCTACAGACATATACCCAAACAAAACAAATAATCCACACACATACAGTTAAAACCCTACTTCTAACCCTACACTAAACCTTACATAGATTACCTATCTATGCACTTACCTTAACCCGCACCCTAACCCTAAGGTCCGTAACTATCGCACACTTACCTTATGGAGCTATACCACAGACGGGCCACCATGACACTTCGACATTTCGTGTTTCGTGATTTTCAACATTTACCATTACCGTAGTTCGCGCTATACATGTTGGTCTTGTGGTGTTTGCTGAAATGCGATTTCGATCTCGTAATATAGACCCCGTTCCATAGCTTTGCATATCAGACTCATCAGGCTAATGGGCCGGTAGTTCCCAGGGTCTGTAGTCGCTCCTCCTTTCTGGTGAGAGATAACTGCAACAGTGTGCCATTTGGCAGGAACAAAGCCTGAGGTGAGGCTGTGATTGAACAGAGCACACAGGTGATGTGCCAGTTCACTCTGTAGTTCATGTAGAACACAACCAGTGATATTGTCAGGTCCCCTAGAAGCTGTATTCTTGGCTTTGCACAGTGCTGTTTTAACCTGTGCAGCAGTAATACTGGGTGCCTGGCAATCTACTGGTATTGTGATTAGTCCCTTGGGGGGATGAAGTTGTTACTTTATCTGTCTGGTAGTATACTGGCAATACCTGTTGGCTCGGTATAGGAGATACCATTATGCAGCAGGTCAGAGCAAATCTGAGTATTGCCGTGGAAATTCTTTACATAACTATAGATGTTTATATAACCCATTTGTCTACACCTCTGTATAGCCGTCATTATTGACAGCGGTAGCAGGTGGTTTGCAACTATTTATGGCATCACTTATGAAGCTATAGTTTCCTTTGGAGAAATATTTCATCCTGTCTTCTCTTGAGGGGGTATCAGGTGTGACTGTTAATTTGAACAAGACTGAATTCTGATCTAACTTGATCAGGGAGGCCAACACAGAGGTTAATGCAGAAATCCCCTGTGTTAGTGAGTACTAAGTCTCGGATATTTGAGCCCCTTGTAGGGGTACAGACAATCTGTTACAGAGCATGTGTAGTAACAAAGTCTAGAAACCTTAGGGTGAGCATGTTTGAACTCCTATATGACTCCCAATTGATGGAAGGATAGTTGAAATCACACATGAAGAAGGTGACTGGCTATATGGTGAGTGACTTAAGTAGGTCCATGTAGGCATAGTGGCTTTCCTGGTTCATGGTGGGGGACCTATAGCTAACAATGATATAGAAGGGGGTTTACCTACAGTTAGTTGGACTTGGAGTAGCACTGCAAAGTCATATTGTTTGTCTTTAATGAAGATGTATACACCTCTGCCTTTGGTTCCTTCACATTCGTTTTGATGTCTGAACATATAGAAGGCATTGTAGCCTTGCATGGCCAGGGGGACCTCTGTGGCCTCAAACCATGTTTCTGTGACTGCACAGACACGGGCATCTTCCAAGGTAAGGAATGTTTCCAGTGAATGCATTTTCTAATTTACACTCCTTGCATTAAGAGCATAACCTTCAGTTTGTCTCTAGTGTTATTTTTTTTTTTTTACATTGGTAATTTAGTTGTTCTGACATTGCCTAAAAAGGTCACTATGGAGGAAACAATTATCTTTGCTGTTAACCAAAAGCCAAGAGGCAATAGATGAAGACCATGTGTGCCAAAGCAGCATAGTCCGTTGACCACAACTTCACAGTCTGATAGATACTGGATACCCCTAGATTGACCACAGAGGCTATGCTAATTGTTGAAGTCAGTCATGTTTTATTTATATTGAGGCATCATCCTGGGTGAAGGTGGAATGTTACTTAAAGCAAGGGACATACCTGCCTGGAGCAGATAATCTGAGAGCTCAGTCATGTTTCGCTTCATATAGTACAATGAGATACATTTCCAGTTATTCACTTCAACATGGACTATGACACAATCATATTTGTACTTGTTGAAAGACTTCAGTGTGTGCATGATCTGACAGATCCTGACAGGCAGCTGATCATGACCTTCTCCTTGTCCAGATTGTCAAGACAGAGATCTGTACATGTTACTTTGGAGTTGATTATGACCAAGACATTTGGTTTTGAGGTGTTTTGCCTTGGGGGATTATTGTCTGAGACACTGTTGTGTGTTTTATTATGTGTAGTGGATTCTGTTGGATCTGCAGTGTGTGCAGTAGGTCACTGATCTCTAGGTGGGTTTCTAGTTGTACTTCCACGTATGCGGGTTTATGTGTTGTGAGCATGTTATCTGCAAGAGGGGAAGTGTGTGTGCTGACAAAATGTTTGATATCTGGTTTGTTGTTATATGAGAGAATTGATTCCAAATTCATAGTATAGATACAGCTCTCACATGTTGCATTAGTTTGTTTTAGCAGTAATTGGTTGTTTCTACATGAGGCAATTGCTACATTGCCTCAGGATGCCCATGTCAATCAGACTGCCTGGAGAAATGGTGGGAAATTGTCTGTCCATTATGGAAAGTCTATAGTGTAGTAACTAGTAGGGAGTGGGCTAGATGGACCAGATTTTGTGGTAAGGCTAATAAAAAGTGTCTATTTTATGGAGGGCTAGGGGTAGAAAAATGTGCCACTGTTTCACAATGCATAACTGAGTTGCTCGCAGAGCATCAGTGCAAGTTCTTACCAGCTCCGGTAAACTGAGTGCAAACCTGGCCAAACACGATGCTGGAATACAAGTGAAGTTAAACGATCTGAAAAAAGTAAACAGAAAGAAAAGTCAAGACTAAGCCTTATTCCAGCAATCCTCAACTCAGCCATAAGGGTGCAGGGATTCTTCTTAATGTAAGAGGGCTGGTTTTATTGCTCAAATAATACCAGCCAAGATTCAGCAAGCCTGAATCGAGCCTATGCTATAAAATGCAGAAGTACTAGAAATTCAAAGTGTAGACAATCACAATCACAACAGCAAAAAAAAAAAAAAAAACACAGCTTAAATAAAGAAGCAATTCAGTAGAATACTCAAACAAGACTGTAGACAACAAACCTTCGTGGTGTGAAATACATGGCCTGAAACCCAAGTGCTTAAACCAGAACTAAGACACTTTCAGTATAACAGAAATAATAAGCCTTCAACCAGCAATTCCCAGCTTAAAAGGGTTTATGCTATCTGTCCTGCCACAAGAGCCTATACCACAATACTATACCCAGCTCAGAAGGCAGAGGCTATTGTCTCCTCCCACAAGAGTGTAGACTACAAACCTTTTTAATGCAAGACAACTGGCCTGAAGCCCAACTGCTTAAACCAAAAGTAAGAGGCTTAGAATAGCAGTTACAATTTAATGTGATACCAGACAGATGATAGTGACTTATCTTTTAATCTACCAACATAGAGCATGTCATGGTTAATAGGTCCTGTGTTATTTTGATAAGAAAACTCTGTGGTCTGTCCAGCTGCTTCATGAGTCTGGTGAGGTTCATGCAAAGACATCATTATACTGTATTACTGTTTTGATGAGTCTGACTACAGTACTGTCATGCAATCCTGAGATCTGAAAGTGATGGAGTGTCTTATGATGTGCACCATATATATCTACTGGAAAACATTAAAGAGAAAAGTTATAAAATAAGGAGACACATTGCAGTCCCTGACTTCACAACCCTTACAGTAGAATACACTGGAAAGTACTGACATGATGACGCTATCCACTGTATAATTTGGTACGCAAATATAAGTGGCAGGTACAACTATCAGTTCAACAACACAAATACAGATATACTAGGCACTAATGTAGCTATGCACACTGTGCATCACTCACAAAGCTTTTGTATCCCTGAATCAAAAAGAGAGAAGACAGGGATATGGTACAGTTATAATCACTTGCACAGGGTGCTGGAGAGAGGCAGGAGGCCAGGGGTGACACAAAAGGTCAGTGAGTGTGTGTGCGGGAGAAAAGGAAGCAGGCAGGTTGTGTGCGTGTCTTTAGGGGTTCTCAATGTAAAAGTGGTGTGTGAGAGTCTGCATGAACACAGCCAGGCTCAGTGCTAGCTCTACATTTTGGGATGTCAGATATGCATGAGCCATGCATGGTAGAGGTAGCAATTCATCGTTGCCACCCCTGACCATGAAAACTGGCTCTGCCAGGAGTTACACAGGCACCTCCATATCCAAGGTCAGATGCAGGACTGCTACCTGAGCATGACTGATGTCTGTTGGATGTGCTCCCTTCACAGGAATCCCATGACCACAACCCCATGGCCTGCCACATCTAGGTATCGACATCACACTCACTGATGGACCAGTGGATGTTCTGCTACTAATGGAGCATGCTCGGGCATGGCCACTTTGGCTATCAGCAGATGTTGTGGCTTACCTATGCTCATAAGGATGCCGTTCCCCTCCTAGAAGATGTTCTATCCCAGACACTGCTTGTTCCATGACAGACACCCCTCAGTCCACCACATACACCCCTCATTCCTACATATCATTGATCCAATCCAGTGAGTCAATGACATAGTGGACAAAACAGATACAAAAGCAAACTTAGAACTTAAAAGGCGTGTGAGAAACCAATAAAAACAAATGGAGCCGATGACAGTGGAGGCAGACGCACATGTTGGACTGTGTGACATCCACAACCCTGAGCATTTGTTTGGCATGCATTTGAGAAAGTGCCAGTGCCTCCATGATGGTCCAAAATATATGTTGAGTGACACAGGAAGAGACACCACCAACACGTGGAGGAGGGACAGCAGGTCCCCTCCAAGCACCCTTACTAACCCTCCTGCATGGTACCTCATCAACACTTTGCCAATGGCCAGACTCAACAGGCACTGAAGCTACAGTAGCCATACTTCCCTGCTCAATGTCCTTACCCTCCACTTGTCCTATATCTGTGGAGACAGTGGACCGGGTAGGCATATGCCTACTGGCTATCTTCAGGAGAAAAAAAGGGTGTGACTTGATGCCAACCTCTGTCTCAGATTCAACCTCTGCACCCACTAACTGTGCATCAGTTTCACTACATTCATCATCAGTGTCTAATGAGACATCAGGTACCACAGGCCCCACACTACCACTGTCATGATCACGTGTGTTAAAAAGGGAGAAAAATAGGCATACCTGCACTACTATGGTGCAATATATGTTAAACAAGTAACAGTGCTGCCACGATTACAGACGGTACAGCAATACACACAACAGGCCTAAAATGACACATTATGATATTTCTATACATTGATCTGCAGTACTGAAATAACTTTATTTGGCTTGCCATCTGCATGAGGCATATGTCACTGGATTCCTGATGGTCCTGAAATAAGTTAAGCAACAGGCAACAGGCAAGGGCAACATCATCATATTTAACAGTAAAACAAGGGGTACTACATGTACTCCACTGTATCCGCATGAAGTTTACATTCAAAAATAATGTAGCTGACAACTCCAAACTGAGCTTATAACTGTACCAATCTTCATTCCCTCCTCTTCAAAAAAAAAAAAAGGCATGTGACACAGAACTAACTTTCATTTCAATTATTTTACTATACAAAAGTATTCAACTGCTCATATAACAAAGCCTAGCTGGAAGCTCTACCTGAGACTGTGAAGGAGAGGCACCCACATCATTGACATGTTGTGGGTCACTCTGCTGTGAGTTGTCTTGTAGAAAATTTGCCAGGAATTTCTCACTGGGGGTGAAAGGTGGTTCTGCAGCAGGCCCAACTTTAGTTACCTTCTGGTCTCAGCAACAGCAGCTGCACGCCTCCATGCAGAGGTAATCATGTCAGTGGCCCTGTGTCACACCTGTTCATAAGTCCAGTTGTTGTCAACTATGGAATTTATGTTAGTAACATTCTGTTGTCATAGTCTCAGCCTCTCTGACTTATTGGGATGACTTCTTCTAAGAAGAAAAGCCCCATGTTGCTAGACCATGTTAACAGTTATAGTATTCTTGGCCTAACTGAATGGGGGTCGGCACCTCAATAATATTTTCTGTCCTAGAAGATGACAGAATGGCCATACACATAAGTATCGCATAACTACAAAGTAACTGCTACCAGATAAAACAGTTAAGGTAGGCAGTCAGTAGTACCCACTAGAAAAACATAAAACAGTCTACAGATGTGAAATACTAACAGCAGACAGGATGCAAAACAAGGAGAGTAGCAAGAGCAACATATCCTTGTATGTGCCATAGCAGTACCTCAGCTGTGCTCCCTCCCAAACAGTCCATTCTAGTTTGTGACATAACATTAATACTTCTTTGCTCCCCCCACCCACAAAAGAACAGGCACATGAACTTTTTTGCTAATAAAACACATTTGAAATTCTAAACATGCGTTCAAAAGACCTGTCCCTGAAATATTTGCACATATGTATCACACAACTTACTATTTGTATATATTGTCAGTCATTTGTAACTCTAAAATGGCTTGACAAACATGGCCATGCCATCAGTACATTTCTAACTAATGCATACAGATAGCTGTGTAAAAGGCATTCTTTCACACTTTTTATTAATATATTCATGCATATGCATTATGTAGGTAACAAAATGAGAGCATACCTACTGGAGTTCAATACTCCTCTGTAAAGATAGCATTGGAAATATTTTGCTTTTCTGAACATATAGCAAGCATCCTCACCATCAGTTTGGCTAGCTACACATGTGCCTTTTTATAATGGAGTAGATTAT
Source organism: Protopterus annectens (assembly GCF_019279795.1). Taxonomy (NCBI): domain Eukaryota; kingdom Metazoa; phylum Chordata; order Ceratodontiformes; family Protopteridae; genus Protopterus; species Protopterus annectens. The sequence goes on from NC_056725.1 coordinate 1,507,471,499, forward strand.
TAATGGATTCCATCTGTCCAGGGTGTGTTTCAGAGATACAAATTACAACATAAGCAGCTGAACTGCATGCTAATCAGCCAGTCTGGTAGAGATATTAAAGAAGTTATAAATCAACCATGTAGACCCCATACTGTTTTTTTCCTGTGGATTTCAAAAGCAGTGAAGTGCAGATACAGAAAGTCTACACAGACAGAATATTAGGAGCTGCTGCTGCTTAACTCCATTTGTATGTGCTATAGGGTACAGGCAATGCTGCTGCTGCCAATAGGCCTATGCTAAGACAGAGAAGAGTTCTCAGGCCACATTTAACTTCTCACAACATACATGACATGGACATTGTAAAGTGCTTCAGGCTAGACAGGAATACAATACATGAACCCTACAACCTCTGCCGGCCTCAACTCAGAGCCACCGCCTTTACCTCCTCCATGTATCGGCTGTGTACAGCTTGCATCACTGTCAGCCCTGAACTAGCACTGTGGCAACTGCTGTATTTACAAGGTAAGTTTTGAACATGTACTGTATTCTATAATATTATGACATGTCCTTGAATTTCATTACTTGGTACAGTAAGCAACTGCAAGGTGAGAGATTTGTACAGAAATTGATGTAACATGTCACAGCAGAGAACCAAAAAAGAATGGAGTACAGCTGGACAACAAACACAAAACTCCAAAAAGCAGTCATAGTGAAGGAACCACAAAAAGATATGTAGTTGACAAATGTTTATTTATTGTTTAAATATTATATATTATATATTAAATATTATTTATTTGTTTAAATAAACATAAATAAACATCTGTCAGCTACATATCTTTTTGTGGTTCCTTCACTACGACATGTCACAGCAGAGAGTTATTTGACTTGTATGTGTCCAATAGCAAGTAGTAGGCCTCAGACCTCAAAGATTCACACGCTGATACCACCCCAAAGTACTGATGATCACTGCTTGCCCTCAGTTTAGCACCATACATTTGTAATGGGAAATCATAACAGAGAGAAATTAGAAAGTAATGAGACACATAGCAGTTTTCGGCTTCACCACCTTCACAAGATTAAGGAAGCAGGATGCAAAACAGGTAGAGTAACAAGAGCAACATATCCTTGTTTGTGCCATGACAGTAGCTCAGCCTAGGTCCACCCCCTTGAAAGAACATTATACCATTGCATGCACCATGACAGGAAGTCAAGAAAGACAAGTCTGCCTTTGCTCCCCACCCCCAAAACAGCAGTGTGTGCTTGTTTGTACCATCCAAACTTCCCTTAATTTGAAGGCAACTGGATATCACAGTGTTCCAGTTAATATCCTCATATATTGTAAAGTAAATGATATAGACTGACTTACACACACTGCATGTCTCAGAGTACTGGTCAGATTACTGACCAATGACCAAAAATACAGAAAGGTAGGGCACATATGTATATTTTCAAGGAATAATCATAGCAGGTTGTGTGATCACTAAGTACACTACAGCCATATATATTAAATATAATACATTTACAAATAACAGGTCATGCTTTGATATCAGAGTATATTCAGTTGCACTTGGTTGTGAGAGGAATTATATCATGTATTTGTGACAAAACTGTTTGTGGGGCAAAGATGGATAAGTCTATCCTCTTTTTTTTTTTTTTTTTGTTGTCGGTGCATTGCAGTGAGAGTTGGGAGTCAGACCTATGTAGTCATATCTCATGTGTACTAACATTTTCTACTGTGTATGTCATAGACTGATCTGCATTTTAACTAAGTCTTCATTTTTTAAACTTTTTTTGGGGGGGCACTGTTTTCACAATGCGCTGCTTAGCACAAATGGCTTTGGCTATGAGTATTCTGTTTACGTGTAGAGCGGCAGTGCACAAACCAGACAAATGGGCCACCCAGGTTCCAGACAAGACACAGACAGCCACAAACATACCCAGGGTGCATTCAATTAATACTACTGGCCATTGTGCAAACAGATTTTCCAGCAGTATGCAATCTTGTGCAAAGTGTTTGTGCAATGGTAAGCAATGCACAACACTTTCAAATGTTACAAAACCAGTAAGTACACATTCCCAGTAAGTGTGATACCTGCAATTACTGGGAAAACATTATTCTATAGTGGTCTTGATCTGTAGTAGGTATGGCAGGCATTCCTGGAGAGGTTTTTGAGATCCTGTGCTGAAAGATAGGGTGTTCAGGAGTCCAAATTGCTTGCCGGACTCCAAGTGAATGAATATGAGCCCAAGAGGGACTATTGTGGCTCATATTACAAGGCTGAGGCATGGAATAGTCTGTCCTGGGCTCTGACCAGTGCTACTGGTATCCCTGCACTGGTGAATAATGTAAGAATCACAACAGAGACCTCAGGATGAGGAAGAGAGATACCCTCAACTGTTGGATCAAGGAATGTAGGACTGCAGGCACCCCATATATATGTAAGTATCACTTACAGAGACTACTTGTAACAGTTAAAAGCTGGATATAGTCAGGACTGGTATGCTTAATGGTATTCTGTTCTGTGTTTTCTACAGCAGTCACAGACCAAGAACTGAATGTGTGAACCTATGCCACTAGATTGAACAGATGTGAGAAGCATGTGGTATGCATGCATCCAAACAGTATTGTTATTTTAGCATTAAAAGTAAAGACACCTTTATTGGTGTATCATACAACTGCATCAAACTGAGCATTCATTTCTCAACTATAATAGGCAAGTATGCATTTATTAGTCTGGAGACCAAAACAACAGTTCACTATTACAAATAGATTGTGCCTTCAAAATCCACACTTTCCAAATCTATAGTACTGTTAAGTTTTCATTTATATTGCAATGCAACATCAGAGCTCTTAAACAGTGGCACCAGTGGCCTGCTATAAACTGTAGTCAGTTTAATTGGAGCATGCATATGTGCAATATATGCACGCATCAAAGGTTGCTTGCTGCAATCTGTAATATATTGTGCATATTTTAGGAGCTAGGTAGTTTTAACAGTAAACAAGATTCATAGGTTCATAGGTTCATAGGTAGGTACTAGGCTATTGGCCCAAGGGCCTAAGTAAGCCTAGCCAACAAGGTTCCCTGACTTACGCCACCCAAGAAAGTAATTTCCCGTGCTCCTGTTGAGCAGAGCCACAGAAGTGATCCCTGGGGTGAATTTTCTATTTTCCATCCACTCATCAAGATTTTTTTGAAGAGTGCTAATGAGGAACCTTGCTTGAAATAGATGGGTAGCTTGTTCCAGAGTATGTGAAGTCTCTGGGATAGGAATCTATCCCTCCAGCATGTCCTGTTTATTGTGGTGACAAGGTTTAGGTCTCTAGAGCATGTAGTTCAGAGGCATTGGGATTTCTTTAGGTGTAGCATGTCCAACAGCTCTTGGTTTGACATAGCTTTATATGTTAGGCAGAGATCACCTCGAAGTAGGCGATATGCTACAGTGTAAAGCTGGATTTTTTTGAGATGGTCAGTTTGGGGAATATGTTTGAGGCCAGTAATCCTCTTTGTGAGGTACTTTTTTGGCCTTTCCAGCTACTGCAAATATCTTGTGAGGTACATTCCAAAATGGGCATTATACTCTATAATGGGTCTAATGAGTGTCGAGTAGAGGGGAACAATTACCTCTTTTTTCCTGAATGAGAATCCTTTTGTGATGAGGTGCACCATGTAGAAGGATTTCCTGACTACTGTGGTGATATGATTATCAAAGGAGAGACTACTGTCCACCTGGGTCCCAAGGTTTCATCACACATTCGGTCTTAAGTAGACTGTCGCCTATGTATTAGTTCATGGGTACAGAGTTTTTACAAAAGGGGATGAAAATACACATTTTGGCATTGATCTTGAGGCCATGGCTCTGACACCAGGCATCTGTCTCAGTGAGGCCCTTCTGTAGAATGTCCACATCATTTGGGGACTTGACTATGGCTCCTAGTTTGCAGTCATCTGCGAACCTTGTTAGCCCAAGGCCTTCTTTGTTAGCCTGTACTTCAGAGAGGTATTTGTTAGGAGTTGGTAGTCTTAAAAGCAAAGGTAACATAATAGAGTCAAATAATTGTATCAATGCTTTGTATGTCACATATGAATTTACTAATGCTCTTTTTTTCTCTTACACCAAACCTTTTCTCTCTCTTTTTTTTTTTATTTTACCACAGCACAGTGAGGTAGGCCTATCCTATGAGATCTTCTTGCCCCCACTCCACTGACTACAGCATTGCAGCCCAGCACATTTGCTGTGTGACCTGGTAGCACCTTCCTCTGCTGCCCATACATTACCTGGCCCCTCAGGTAGTTCTGTCCTGCAGCATAGGTCAGTGGTTCCCTCTGGGAGCAGTGGCAGAGGTGGTGAGTTTATTACCTGTGATGAACTGCCAGGTTTGGTACATAGGTTTGTATACCACACAGTTGGTACATGCCTACACCAGATGGAGACACTGCTTTCCATCATTGTATTAAAAAACACAATGAGACATAGACACCAGACATTGTAGACATCAGAGCAGCAAGGTGATAGTGATGACAGTCCAGTGAGTTATGAATCACTTCTCACTGTTACTCAACTTAATGTCCATAGGTTCGCTATGTCCCCACCCTCACCTCAACCATGGTGTTCAACCACTTCTTGTGTCCTTCACCATCCCTGTCTCTTGTCTTGTTTGTCTTGTCTATCTGCAATTGCTTCCTCACCTGCCCAACTTACCTCATCCAGACATTCCTACATCCCTTTACCAACATTAGTCTCTCTCTCTCTCAAAAAATAAAAAATGGGCACCTGTCCCACAAAAAAAAAAAAAAAAATTCTCCCATACATAGCTCTCTATTTCACATGTGTCTTCATGACATGCTTGATTTGGTCCAATTCCCTATACAACAGATTGTGTTGTGGTCACCCCTCTCTCTTGAGGTGACAGTCTAAATTCAGCAAATATTTTACATATATCTTCATGTTTTACTCTTGAAAAAAATGGATAGCTATGGTTCTTTCCTACAGCCCTCCTGCACATTCCTGCCTTCCTTTCACTTTTTCTCCCCTGCTTGCTCCCCATTTCACCACTTTCCTGTCTTCCCCATTTCTTTTCTTTAAAGCATAATTGCGCAACGGTGCACATCAGGATGGTGAAGGACACAAGAGGTGAGTGTAGACCATGGTTGGGGAGAGGGTAGAAAATCCAGGTCCCATACATGCTGAGACAGTTGACAGTGAGAATCTAGTCCTCTCCCAATGGACTGTCATCACTATCACCTCACTGCACCATTGGCTGCAGTGCCTGATGAATATGTCTTCCATGAGTATTCTGAATGAGGATGGATAGGAGGTGCTCCATCCAGCATAGGAGTGCACCCACAGTGCAGCGCACAATCCTACATACCATCCCTAGCAGTTCCTCCACCACTGCTCCCAGAGGGAGCCAGGCCTATCCTCCAGGGCAGAACTACCTAAAGATCTAGGTAATGCACGTACAGCAGAGGGGGTGCTACCAGGTTGTGCACCAGCTGTGCAAAAAATAAAAGAAATACAAAAAAAGGGAGAAAAGGGTTGGGGTGAGAGAAAAAAAAAGGAGAACATTAGTAACTTCATATGCGACATACAAAGCATTGATGCCATTATTTGATTCTATTCTGTTACTTTAAAACACTATAAACTCCTAACAAATTTCTTCCTTGCTTTTAAGACTGCCCAGTTCATAACAGAGGCATAATATAGTACAGATTGCAGTCACCAGTCTTTGATGTCTGCATATATTGCACATATGCATGTTCCAATTGTACTGATTACAGTTTACAGAAGGCCATTTGTGCCACTAGTATAGAGGTATGAAGTTAAATTGCAATAATGATGAAAATCTAATAGTATTGTATATTTGGAAAGTGTGGATCTTGAACCCACAAGTGATGACTACTAATACTGTACTGTTATTTTATCCTACAGGCTGCTGCATGGGGTCTATATTAGAACACCGAACATTCAAAATGTTGAGTGTTCTAATATCGAACCCTATCAATACAGAACAACAAATTTTTTTCCTAGGGAAAAAATTTGCTGTTTCAAAACACATATATGCAACACAAGCACACCAAACAAACAGCAATCCACACACATACACCTAAACTCTTACACCTAACCCTACACTAAACTATGCATACACCACTAACTATCCACTTACCTTAACCCAAACCCTAACCCTAAGGTCAGTCATTATCACACAGTCACCTCACCTGCTCCCCAGCCCTAACTCACCTACCCTGCCCTAACCCTAACGTCGACACAATCGCACACTTACCTGACCCACGCCCTAACCCTAACTCACCTAACCCTCCCTAACCCTCACATCCACGCAATCGCACACTTACCTGAACTTGATCCATAACTTTCCACCAGAGCACTGAAAATACCGAAGCAACAGAAACGGACAACCGAATTCTTTCCCTAGGAAAAAATTCAGTTTTCTGTTTCTTCGATATTTTCATATATTTCAATATTAGAGCACTCGACATTTTGAATGTTCGGTGTTCTAATATAGACCCGCTGCATGCATACTTTACTTTTACAGTTTAGAGATGCATGCTCACTGTTATTTGAGAATATGGCACCATTGCTTTGTGCTACAAACTAAGGCATGAATAGTTTCTTTTAAAGTTGAGATATGCATGCTCAATTTCATACAACTGTATTACATACAAAATAAGTGGTCCTTAACTTTTAATGCTACTAAACTACTATACAAAGTATTATTATTATTAAAATTCACTATTTAGGCAGTACTGTTCTGATGCATACATACCACATGCTTCTCACATCCTTAATAAACGTGTGGCATGGGACCTGATATTCGAGGCTTTGTCTGCAGCAGCTGTGTAAAAAACAGAACACCATTATGAATACCAGTCTTGACTATATTCAGCTTTTAACTCTTATAATTGCACACTGAAAATGATACTTACACAAGAGCGGGGTGTCTATTGTACTAAATTCCCCAATACAATGGTCGAGGGTATCCTGTTTCCTCCTCCGGAGGTCAGTGAAGTGATGTCTGCATTGCTCACCAGTGTGGGGGATATCTGTAGCACTGGTTAAAGCCCTGGCAATACTATTTCAGGCTACAGATGTGTATTCTAAGCCTGAATAGTCCCACTGCAGCAACTGGGGCCCTTGTTTCTTAACTAAACAACAACAACAAAAAGTTGGGCTGCTGGACATCCTACCTCTGTGCTTGAAAGCACACACTGTCACCAGCAACTCCTGACATGCCTGCCATATCTCAAGCTCAATGTATAAGAGCATTTTCCACCAATTGCATTTTATATGCTAATGTTTCCTGCCTATTGCACATCTTGGTCTTACTGAGAGTGTGTAAATTTTGGTTTTGCAATATTTGAAAGCATTGAGCATCACTTACCATTGCACAACACAGTAGGCAAGGAAGCACCCTGCTGTGCACCATGTTTGCATGATGTTAAGCAATGCACAACAGTGACAAGCACTACATCTTCAAGATTATCTGGTATAGAGGCAGTTGTGTAAATGTGTTAGTCAAATGTACCATGTCTATGGTTCTCCTACACTTACAGCTACTACCACAAAAAGGTTGAGAAAACAGTTGTGTATGTTGCACTTCATTGCTATAATCTGCAGTCTCACAACAGTAAAATAAAATTTGCATACCCTGTACTAAAACCCCACACCATGTGCACTCCACATTTATACTTAACACCTGCTGCCATAGGGTTAGTGACATGATATCCCCTATCTAAGTAGTTATTGTAATGTTCCCACTGTTAATTGTAGCACAACACAACTTACCATATTTGCGAGATGCACAAATTATTAATTGAATGCATCTGGTTTATGATTGTGGTTGTCTAGGTCCTGTCTACAACCTGGGTGGTTCATTCCTTCTGTTTGTTCACTGCTGTACTTTGTACAAACTAAGTGAGTGCAGCTAAACATATTTGTGCAAAGCAGCACATTGTGCAACCACTGAACTAAAAAAAAAAAATAATAATAATAATAATAATAATGATAATAATAACGAAACCAAAGGGAGACTGTCTATATATTTACAGAATTCCCAGATGTTTACATTATATTTTTGGGCTGCTCCTTGTAAAATGTGTGGTTTACTGAGAAATCACTGAAGATTGAAATCAATACATAATGACATGCGTTTTAGTTTCATAATTCATATCATTCAGAACATGCCTGCTAACACAAATCCTATTATTCTACCTACTTCCTACAGTTAGCAGAGCACTATAGTATATCTGTCCCTATTTTTGGTCCTTTTTCTCCTCACTAGTTTAGTGTTTGTCTAGATTTCTTGCACTAAAAGGTTGGGTGGTACGATCCACATTCTTTCTACAGGTTTTATGGCCAGCAACTTTGGTGCGAGTCAAGAAGTTTGCTTAAGCATGTTGCACATCATTAATATTCATGGTGCAATGCTGAACAATGAGCAGTATCATGTATGTGAAAACACTCTGTGTACTATCTATACATTTACAGTGTAGATTATTTATTTGCAAAATAGTTATTACCTATGACACATTGGGCAGGATTCACGATGGCTTGCACGGAGTCTAAGAGTCGTGTAAGACTCCATGCAGCCATCGCGATCCAGGAACAGCCCAAAATACCATGTAAGAGACCAGCTAAAACGTCTCTTACATGGGCAGGGCGTGGATATGCTAATTACCTCACTTGCAGCCGAAAGGCATGCAAATGAGGTAGATTAGCGATCCATGAAGCTGAAACCAGCCCATGTAAGAGTCGTGTTAGGTGCAGAAATGTACTCAGTTGACAACTGAGTACATTACTGCAAATAACACAATGGAGCCATGACAGCTCCAAATAAAGTGTGCATATGTATCAGGCAGCATGCCAATGGCCAAATATGTGGCCATTGGCACGGTAACTCGATGCAAACATGAAATAAAATCATTTTTATTTTCGGCGATCGGTGAGGTTTAAACACAGGGCAGCCCCGCACAAATGGGCTGCGCTAAATAAGACAGAAAAATAAAGGTTCGAAACCCACAAATGTGGGTTTTATGCAATGCAGGGACTAGCAGGCCAAAAACAACATGGCCACCGTATAGTGGTTGCTAAGGGGAGAAGCTGAGTGTAAGACACGTAACTAAGCATTAGTAGGCAATCCTATGTAAACGAGTGGTAGGATAGTGAATCTCACTGTCACATAGCAAATGAGCACATTCCGTGTAGTGTAAGAGTTAGATAAGGGGGAGTAACAGAGTAGGAGATAGGTGACATCACAGGGGGGAATGTCAGAAAGAAATCAAGCTCATTGGAGCAAAGTGGTATGTGAAAGATATCAGTCACACAGCATAGAAAGAGGAGTGTCAACAGATAAGCATGGGAAAGTCAAGAAATGGAAGGTGTACACTGTGGCCAACACCAAAGTTTCTTGCTGTGCGTGCATGCGTGCTGGGAGGCGCGAGTAAGACAGAGTGCACGCGTGTAAGGCAGAGTAAGCATGTAGGAGCCTGTTTAAAGATCTGTAAACCTGTTTGCGCTGGTGTGTGCGCGTTTTAACCTGAATAAGCAGATTCTAGTCCGAGTAAGCATGTGTGCATGCATGGTAGCCACTGTGAGCATGTTTTCGCTGGTATGCGTGCTGCTCCCCCCTGAGGAAACAGAGAGGAAAAAGGAAGCAGAAGAAATAGTAGGAAGCTAGCAGGGAATACTGGTAGAGCTAGCTAGTGAAAACAATTAGAAGCAGGCAATTACACAGGAAGAATACTAGCCCAGCCCAGCACTTAAAACACTGCAAACAGCATTGCAGTATGTTTCTCTCAAGAGACACTGCAAGACAGGAGTAAGCTATTAGAAGTGAAAACTGAAAAAGCTGCACTCAGACCAGACATGCTAGGGGCTGCCACAGCTGTTATAAGGAGACATAGGAGACTTGCTGAGGGTGGTGACAATGCAAATGCTGCCAGACAACCCACAGTGAGGAGATGGAGAAGAGTGTACAGGCCCAGGGTCACCTACCAGGGGTTACATGAGCTGGAGATAGTGGAGTGCTATAGAGTGGACAGAGACCTCCTGCAGCAAATTGTTGAGCTGTGCAGGCCACGCCTCACACAGAACCAACAGAGGGGAACCCATCCCAGTGGAAACCAAGGTATGTGTTGGCCTAAGAATACTAGCAACAGGTACCTTCCAGAGACCAACTGGTGATATGATGGGGATATCACAGGCATCAGCCTCCAGGGTACTGCACCAGTTCCTGGATGCCATGTCAGCACATATCGGTGAGCATGTATATTTCCCCAATTCCCGTGAGGTATTGGCCAGCAATATGCGTCTCTTCCAGCAAATAGCGGAATACCCTGAGGTAGTGGGTGCAATAGACTGCACGCACATATGCATCAAAGCACCAGCTGGTGAGCGGGGTAGGGCCTACATTAACTGCAAGGGCTTCCCCTCCATCAACTGCCAGGTCATGTGTGATGCCCAGGGCATAATAATGAATGTGTGTGTTGGCTGCCCTGGAAGCTACCATGATTCCCATATCTGGCATTTGACGCAGCTGTACGAGACATTTGCCAATGGGGACTTCCCACATGGTCACTTAGTGGGGGATGCTGGATATGCACTGGAGCCATGGCTAATGACACCCATCAGAAATGCACACTCACCTGAACAAGAACACCATAATGAGGCACACGCACAAACATATAATGTAATAGAGCATGTGTTTGGGCTGCTCAAGTCATGGTTCCGGTGCCTGGACACATCTGGTGGAGCCTTGCAGTACTCACCAACTACATGTACCCAAATTGCATGGTATGTGCTATGCTACATAATATGATTCTGTGAAAACAGCTGCAGCAGGACCAGCATAGGGCCGGGACGAACAACCCCCCACCATTGCCAAGGCCATCACAGGCAGAGCATGACTCGGAGGAGGAACAACCTGAGCCTGCCCCAGTAGACAGAAGAAGGCGTACCCAGTATGCTCTGGCCTTGGCAAAGAGGCAACGCATAGCACATACACTGGCTCAGTAGGAACCCTGGGAATGATACCCCTCTCTGACTCACTCATATAGTAACAGGGACGCCTAACATGACACAACCTGCTCTCAAACATGTACAGGAAGTGTAGTATGTGCATCAAACATAGGCAGCCCTGCAGCACCACCTGAGGCATGATTGCCATGTGTTAAGCAATGTAACACCATCTAGTATATGCAAACATGAAGACCCTGCCTAACATCTCACCCTCACCAAGCATGATGCCACACTATGAAGACAACAAGATCAAGTACAATAATTGGCTGAAGTATTGCTGTTAGCAAGGGGGAACAAATGGCTGACAGCCTGGGATGACATGCTGAGCAAGACATGATGCCCCACCTGCTAGGGATGGCATGCACCCAGCACACCTGGCTGTGTAGATACTGGCAAAGGCTGTTGCCACCCCCACTGTGCCTTGAATAGGTAAGGCTGGAAACACAAACCCGCCACCATAGGTAGCACAAGGGATAACAACCTGGACATAATGCTACCCAATGTCAGAAGTCTAACCTGCAAGGTGCATGCAGACCAAACCCACCACAGCATGGAGAATGGTAATATCTGTTCTGTAACAGAAACCTGGGTCAAGGCCCAGAAGAGCACCCTAATACTACCAGGTTATGCCTTATACCATGCTCTACAGCTCCAAAACATGGAACACACTACAATAGGAGTGTGGCTATCAGTAATTGTCAAGGATAACCACACCCCAGGTTGGTACCACAGCAAGAAGCAGCATGGACTATCCACGGGCAAGTAACAGTGGCTCAAACTGCATCCCTGTTTGCAGCCTGCTACAGACCACCCTCTCAAACCCAGGAACCCCAGCCAGCCTTCCTGAAGACACTGCAGAGTATGAATGTCTCAACAAATACCAAACAAGGCACACACAAAGTATGACATAGGTGGCAATCCATTATGTACGGAAGAAGTAATCAGGGACCTAGGGACACAAGTGGACGGTAACCCATCATGTGACACTCACATTGCCAAGGTGGCCAGGAAGACCTGCTATATTGCCCACCTTAATATGAAAGGATGCACATGTAGATCAAGAGAGGTCACTGTGCCCCCATACTCTTCCCTTATCAGGCCCATACGTGACAACAATGCCTCAGTTCGGATGTACCTTACCTCACACCTGCAGCAGTTAGAAAGACCCCAAATGTACCTCACCAAGAGGATAAAGGGTCCAAACATTTGTCATCTGCTGCCTGGCTGAAGAAACCACAGCCCAATTCACAAGCATACTGCCCAGTCAGAGGCGATGTATGCCTGATGTACAAGGCCATGTCCAATCCAGAATGAATGGACATGCTCCACTGCAGAAACTCCAAATCCAGCAGAGACACCACAGTGAGATATCTGAACCTCCACACATAGATAAATAGGATGTGCTGGAGGGACAGATCCATAACCCAGAGGCTCCTTACACTCTGGAACAGAATCCCAGTCCATGATAGGCTGAGCTCCACACTCATACTCAACAAGAGAAATCTGGTGAAGTGCATGGGAGATAGTAGGTGTACACTGGGGGCCATCCCTCTGTCACATCTAGTAAAGTAAACCCTAAATGGGCATAATATGCACATTGCAAGGGGTGTCAAAACACACACAGTCTGTCCATGCTCAAACATGGCCAGGGCAGATAGCCTAGTATGAACCTATGAACCTATGACGATACAAATTGTGCAGGACACAAAGGATAATCACACAGCTGTCCTAACTGATGGTAGGAACCATGGTGATAATCCACAGATATGCTCTGCAGTACTCAAATATCACAAACAACACACCAAACCCACACACATTGCCAACATCCAACCTAACAGATTCTTTGCAAACTTCCCATCAGCACCATACTGCCAAATACCTATCCCAGCAGAGTGCTGGCGCCCTGACATTGCAGATGCTGAGGTAACAGCCAGCATCTACAAAGCACACCACACAGCATCAATGGTACCAGATGGTGTCCTGGGTTTTGTCCAACAAGTACTGTAAGAAGAATGGAACACCAAATAGCACTACTGCGCACTCACAGTCTTATCACAGGATATGTACCCAAAGAGCAGTGTACAGCAACAGTGGTCCCTCACCACAAAGGTGGTGCCTGAATAGATACTGCAAACTATCACCCCTCAACCCTGACTATCTAGGTTGGCAAAGTAATGGAGATGATGATCATGGATCCCAGGAATAACGAGATTGGGTATCTACAGACATTGGACCCTATCCAGTGTGGCTTTCATAGGGTAGATCCTACCCCTTAAACATGTCTGACTCATGTGAAATGCACACCAAGGCCATTGATGTGGGGAATGTGGTTCACACAGCCTATCTGGACCTTGCTAAACCCTTCCATACAATACCCCAGCTGTTCAGTACAGATATGCTCACCAGCCTAACTATAAACCCCTATCTAAGTAGATGGGTTGCAAACCAGCTCAAGGACAGAACTGACCTGGTCAGACATGCTGCAGCCATGTCAGACTGCAAACCAGATACAACTGGCATCCCACAAGACATGGTCCTGGGACCTCTCTTGTATGCTATATATGTCACATAGGTACAGGCCAACATGGAAGGACTCTGTCTGAACAGGTTCACAGAAGACTACAAACTGCCCACCATATCAGACCCTCCAGCTGGCACAAGCATCCTACAAAAGGCACACATAGAAACAGACAAGTGGTGCCACAGCCATGTCAACAAGCAAAATGCAGAATAGTGTATAGTCATCCCCTGTGGAAACACAGTATGTGGCCAGAAATTACCACATAGCTGTTAGCCCATTAAGTACATCAGGAGCAATAAGAGACCTGGGGACACAAGGTGATAGATATCCTGCATGTGACAACCATGTGTCTGTAGTGGTTACAGAAACATTCCATATACCCACCTAATCATGAAGGTAAGCACAGCTAGGTCAGGGTAGGTCAATGTGCCTCTCCAGTCATCCATCAGCAGCCTCACAATTACATACAATGGCTCTTGTGGGATGCACCTTAGCAGACACCTGTATCAACTGGAAAGACCCCACAAATACCCCACCAGGAGGATCTCAGAGCTGTAACAGATGCCATGTGTCACCTGATTAAACAAACTGCAGCTCCACACAGTGCCATACCACCTGGCTGGAGGTGATCTGTGCCTGATGTATAAAGCCATGACCAAGCTGGTATCAATGGACATTTGGCACCATGTAAAATCTAAATGCTGTTGACCTATGCAGATGACAGGCCTGAACCCCAGCACAGACATAAACAGGACATGCTGTACCAATTGGTCCATAACCCAGAAGCTCACTCCACTCATGACTAAACTCCCAGTACAGGTTATCCAGGGAGTCCGTCATTGACTGTCATCCAGAGGAATCATGATGACTGGATGGGAGATGGTAGGTGTACCCTGGATATCACCTGTATGTCACGGGTAGACAGAGGCACAGCACACTAACCTTGACATATGTCATGGCAAACACCAGTAAATGTGTGTTGAAGGACAAACACTCTGTGACTAGCATTACAAATGGCCTAGGGCACATGGCCATTATTTGTCACTGTCCACACAAGGTGTGGAATACATTAACAATGTCGGACAATCTTGTTCTATGCTGTCCATATCTGAACAAAATGCAACATGGTCATATTTGCACAACTGACCCTCAACCAGTCTGGTGTGCTCACTATAAATATTACAAGCAGTGATAGGACTGAAACCAATGATACTGTCCACCACAGTGAAAGTACTGAACCAGTACACTATACGACAATACACTGTTTGGTCAGTATGAAAGGATGTTGACAACTGTATGCAAACTATCCCATGGCAACCCTGCAGGCACAGCATAATGCCTGTTAGGTTCAGACTTAAAGCAGTTGGGCAGTAAGAACACAACCTGATGTCCAACACTCAACTGTACATGTGAAATATAGATGAAGTCCACACACAAACACAAATGTGGTGGACCACAGATCCCAACATATGGAAAGTTCACACTGGGCATGCTCGCACACTTAGATAAATGAGACGTGTCAGTCAAGAAGCCATAGAAACCGTGAACTGGGCATGCTCACACACTTAGGCCATGTCACAGTTCAGCAGTAGCACACACATATCTGGCATTTGTATGTGTTAACAGAGGAACCTCCCACAATACAGAAATCTGCCCAGTGCACACAGTGAAATTACAACAGAGACATAAGTAAAGTACTGGATCCCACTCATATGCAAACATTTGCCACAGTACACAAGTTCTTCATAGAGATAGGGAAAGCTATGGCAATAAAGACCCACAAACAATATATGAGCAACAGAAACTTGCATCTGACAGGTAAACATATGGCCGTAGAGTGCAATACTAGGCTATTGTCCCTAGGGAATACAGAAGGCTATCCACAGTGTATTTGGCGTCTGCCTCAGCAGTACAGTAGGCCACTGTGCCTGTGCAAAGTTAATGCATATATATGCTCTCCCCTTTACTGATGGATAGTAACAGATGTACATACCTTTTCATACATAATGATGTCAGCACACTATACATATGTCAGGAGCACAAATGATACCCAGTAATTTGAATAGCACACTCAGCTACTGTGTCTCTCACAAGTGTCATAATATAGTTAGTTAGGGGTTTGAATCCTGCAAGTGCTCAGTGTATGTGTGACTGTGGTGGTGGGGGGGGCAGTAGTGTGTGTGCAATTCCATGTGTAAGAGAAATGCCCCTTTTGGCAACTAGTACAACACAACACATGCTGCATATTCCACTGTCTAAAAACTGATGATGTCAGCACCCTATAAGTACAGCAGGAGAAAGCAAGCCTCCCAGTAATGCAAATAGCGCACTCTGCTACCGCGTCTCTCGCAAGTATCATAACATAGTTAGGTAGGGGTTTGAATCCTGCAAGTGGTCAGCAGGAGATAAGCCTCCCAGTAATGCAAATAGCGCGCTCTGCTACTGCATCTCTCACAAGTGTCATAACATAGTTAGGTAGGGGGTTGAATCCTGCAAGTGCTCAGGAGGAAAAAGCAAGCCTCCCAGTAATGCAAATAGCACGCCCTGCTACTGCATCTCTCACAAGTGTCATAACATAGTTAGGTAGGGGTTTGAATTCTGCAAGTGCTCAGTGAATATGTGTGTAGGAGTAGAGTGTGTGCAATTCTATGTGTAAGAGAAATGTCCCTTTTGACAACTAGTACAACACAACACATGCTGCATATTCCACTGTCTAAACACTGATGATGTCAGCACCCTATAAGTACAGCAGGAGAAAGCAAGTCTCTCAGTAATGCAAATAGCGCGCTCTGCTACTGCGTCTCTCACAAGTGTCATAACATAGTTAGGTAGGGGTGTGAATCCTGCAAGTGGTCAGCAGGAGAAAGCAAGCCTCCCAGTAATGCAAATAGCGAGCTCTGTTACTGCATCTCTCACAAGTGTCATAACATAGTTAGGTAGGGGTTTGAATCCTGCAAGTGCTCAGTGAATGTGTGTGGGGGAGTAGTGTGTGTGCAATTCTATGTGTAAGAGAAATGTCCCTTTTGGCAACTAGTACAACACAACACATGCTGCATATTCCACTGCCTAAACACTGATGATGTCAGCACCCTATAAGTACAGCAGGAGAAAGCAAGCCTCCCAGTAATGCAAATAGCGTGCTCTGCTACTGAGTCTCTCACAAGTGTCATAACATAGTTAGGTAGGGGTTTGAATCCTGCAAGTGCTCAGCAGGAGAAAGCAAGCCTCCCAGTAATGCAAATAGCGCGCTCTGCTACTGCATCTCTCACAAGTGTCATAACATAGTTAGGTAG
This sequence comes from Protopterus annectens, assembly GCF_019279795.1. Classification (NCBI taxonomy): domain Eukaryota; kingdom Metazoa; phylum Chordata; order Ceratodontiformes; family Protopteridae; genus Protopterus; species Protopterus annectens. The sequence goes on from NC_056725.1 coordinate 1,507,488,326, forward strand.
GGGTTTGAATCCTGCAAGTGCTCAGTGAATGTGTGTGGGGGAGTAGTGTATGTGCAATTCTATGTGTAAGAGAAATATCCCTTTTGGCAACTAGTACAACACAACACATGCTGCATATTCCACTGTCTAAACACTGATGATGTCAGCACCCTATAAGTACAGCAGGAGAAAGCAAGCCTCCCAGTAATGCAAATGGCGTGCTTTGCTACTGCGTCTCTCACAAGTGTCATAACATAGTTAGGTAGGGGTTTGAATCCTGCAAGTGCTCAGCAGAAAAAAGCAAGCCTCCCAGTAATGCAAATAGTGCGCTCTGCTACTGCATCTCTCACAAGTGTCATAACATAGTTAGGTAGGGGTTTGAATTCTGCAAGTGCTCAGTGAATATGTGTGTAGGAGTAGTGTGTGTGCAATTCTATGTGTAAGAGAAATGTCCCTTTTGGCAACTAGTACAACACAACACATGCTGCATATTCCACTGTCTAAACACTGATGATGTCAGCACCCTATAAGTACAGCAGGAGAAAGCAAGCCTCCCAGTAATGCAAATAGCGCGCTCTGCTACTGCATCTCACAAGTGTCATAACATAGTTAGGTAGGGGTTTGAATCCTGCAAGTGCTCAGTGTGTGTGTGAATGTGTGTGGGGGAGTAGTGTGTGTGCAGTTCTATGTGTAAGAGAAATTTCCCTTTTGGCCACTAGTACAACACAACACATGCTGCATATTCCACTGTCTAAACCCTGATGATGTCAGCACCCTATAAGTACAGCAGGAGAAAGCAAGCCTCCCAGTAATGCAAATAGCATGCTCTGCTACTGCGTCTCTCACAAGTGTCATAACATAGTAAGGTAGGGGGTTGTATGCTACAAATGCCATGTGTATTTTTGTCACACAGTTTGTCCATGTGTGTGGGGTGTTGTTCCCAATATTGCACGACATACATTATATCAGTAATGTCAATGCACACATGATGTATGTGTGTGCCACATACACATATGTACCTGTGTCCTTCAATAGTTCCCATGTCCGAAGCCTGCCTCATATGAATACATGGAATTTGCATTAGACAACTTATGACTGTGGTGTTCTGTGCAGGGGCTGCATATGGTATGTGAATATACAGTGTGAGTTGTAGATGGTGTCATCCTACCAGTGAGGGATACACGACTGGTCTGGAGCATATAGTCCACATGTTGGTGATGAACAGGTGCAGCATGTTTTCACCTCTTGTGGGAGTGGTAACAAGTTGTTCCATAGCAATGCAGGGAATGAATGCTAGGAACCTTTCAGCTAGGGTCTTGGAGCTAGAGTAATGCTCACACTCTATGTTTGGGTAGTTGCAGTCCACCCATATAATGGTGTTTGTAGAGACCGTCATATTCCCAGTGTTGTCAGGAAGGCCAAGTGGATTTCCTGGGTATGGGAGGGTGGTGTGTGCCAGGCTATGAACCTGAAGGCAGTCTCAGTCTAACCCACTATTAGTTGCACATGGATAGGCTCTGATCCTTTGTGCTGTGCCACCAACCTGGGGGTGTGTGTATCTGAGGTGCCTTTGGATACATCCCCCCTGTTCTGGTTTGGTGCATGTGTAGGGGACGACAAGCATGGTATGAGGTATGACCTGGCAGTGATGGGGTGCACCTGGGATCCTTGTACCAGGAGTCTGTTACTGCACGGATATTGCTGTTCCCCATGCTAAGGACAGTTTCCACTGCATGCATCTTGAGGTTTACACTGCTGGTGTTGAGTAGCATTACTATTAGTGTCCTATCCCGTGTGATACCTGTGTAGGTGGCTATGTAATGTCAGCCTTGCATACAAACGCACTATGTGTGTAGCAAGAGCCTCTGCCAATATACAATGGCCCATGAGTGACAGGTGCAAGCTGTCCCTAGCAAAGCAACGTGGCTTGTCTAACATGTAATCCCATGCTGGCAGGCATTGGATCCCCTTTGAATGTCACCGAAACATATGGTAATTGTAGAAACTGATCATCCTGTCTACATATTGTGGCAGCATTCTTGGTGAGGGTAAGATGCTACGCAAGGTCAGGGTCATACCAGCCTGTGCCACATGCTCAGAGAGCCCCTCTATGTCCCCTAACATGTAGTCCAGGGAGGTGCGTCACAGGTCATACACACTGGCACAGACAATGACTGAGTCATATTTGTACATGCTTTGGAGTGACCTGTATGCTTGTGTTATGTGGTGGATCATAGTGCCCGACGGGCATCTCACCGTGACCTTCACCTTGTTCAGCCTGGTGAGCAGGACCTCAGTGTACCTGATGATAGAGGTACCTATTACAACTGTAACAGGTGTGTTGTTAAGCCGTATGGACTGTGACTGTTTGGCACACAGGCTTTGTGAGCTATGTGTTGCACGTGCTCTGCTCTGGCGTAACGTTTGCTTGTGTGTCTGCTTTGCAGGTGTCAGCTGCTCAGGCAGGATGCTATTCTGAGAGTCCAAGAATGTACCTGTGTGTTTCTGTGTTTGGATTGCTGTCGTGGCAGGTCTATGTGAGACTGGTATTGTATTCACTGTAGTATCCCACTCCACCTGACAGGGTATGCCAGTACTGAGTTAAGAGAACTTAGCCCCCAGTTTGGCTATGTGGTTGCATCTCTCACATGTGTTGTAAGTTTATGGGAAGGGGAGAGGGTTGTCTGTGTACATGAGGCAGCTGTAACATTGCCACATGACTCACAGATTCACCAACTGGACCAGAGAGTAGATTGACAAGTGACCTTTGCACATGCTACCATAGCATTGTGAATCCCATACTAATTAACGACACATAGGGCCAATGGGGAACAAGGTACTCAAGGTGAGTATGTGAGGGTGTAGTGCTCCTGATTTGTTACTGCTGGCATATATAAATGCTGTCTTGAGCAAATGCGAGGTAAGTCATATGCAATGTGTTACAGGCAACTTACATGCAAACAGGACAAACAGTGACGTTCTGTCAAGTGAGACATGGACATCAGTACAGTAAGCAATACAGATGTTGCTAGGGATCCACAGAGGTGCTGTAAATCTGCATTGCAGGTGGAATCAGTGTTTCAGGGACATAACAAGCAAACATGCATACAAACAAAGCTACAGTCAGCAGGCCTGGATCTAGACTATGCTACAACAAACAAGGTGTACGACTTCCAATAGGTAACAGTGCATATATGCAGGCACTATAAGCCTGTACCCAGACATTCACAGGTCAGACGGGCTGGGTCCAGCCCCAGCCCCCACAAGTGTACAGACCATGTACCTTCGTAATGTAGAATAACTGGCCTGAAACCCAAGTCCTCATACCTGTAATAATACACATTTCGTATAACAAGACACTGAGCCCTCACTCAGCAGTTCCAGACTTAGTAGGATGTATGGTACCTGTCCTGGCACCACAGTATCCTTGACATGTATGGAGACTCTCCCTCCTGTCAAAGTTAGTTCTGTGTTTTGGGGCTGTCATGCATGATATGAGGTGTGACCTTGTAGTGCTAGTGTGCTCTTGTGAGTCTTGAACCTGTTGTGTATTACTGCACAAATATCAACATCCTCAAACATCCTCATTGCAGAGTCGAGTGTGGACAGCATGCAACTTGCAGTTGACATGACCATCATTGAGTATCAATACATACATTTTCATATCCCCTGTACTACCTATGTAGGTGGCCATCTGTTGACAGCCTCACCACCAGTATGCAAAGATGTGCAGACAGTACACTATGGTAATTACTATGGGTGTACAAAACAATACAATGACATTCATACTGTAACTGCATCAGGCATGCTGGGATATACCCACAATGATATCATTACACTGTACTGTTGACAACATGATACTATTACTACACTTCTATGTAGTCACCATGTGCATCAGCACCATGTTAACCTGTTCCTGCACCGATGTTACAGATTGCAGGAGGTGGCACAGTTTCATCATATGCACAGGGTGTGTACTTGGTATGCCTGAGTCTGCCACTGATACAACCAATTGACATGTCTGTGTGTGTGTGTTGGTGAGGGACAGCAGTACAAGATGGGGCAATGTTGATGCAGTGTGTGCGTGTATGCGGTAGCCCTAGGTGTTATCAATTTGCATGTGTATATGCACGCACACAGTTCCACCTCATGGCTGCCATATACAGGTGTTTGTGGACAGCCACAGAATGTACCTGCCAGGTCATACAGATCACTGCCTCTGGCCACGGACACGGTACCTGTGCCTGGCAGGGGTGCTACGGACCATATCAGGTACTAAGCCAGACTGGGTACTGTCATCAGAAGCAGGTGGTTGGTGACTGGAGAGAGGTCCCTGTTGGGACTGTCCAGAGCCACGTGCATGTGGTCTCCTGGGGCGGTCCGATGACAGCACAGACCCAGCATTAATGGGGCTGCTGCTGGCACTATGGTAGCGGCCGCAGGCCTGTTGTCATCCGTGACAGATGCCAGCTGCTGCTGTTGCTGGCATACGGCCACATCAATGCCTCAACCGTCCACCATTGCCCTGGCTCATGGACATGTAGTTGTGGAACAGATCTAATGTGTCCCCCCAACGTCTGTCAATGACCTCGGTGAAGTTACGGATGGCAGCCGCAGCATCACGCATACTGTCATTCATACCTGTGCGACATGCTCTCAGCTCCCTCAGACCCTGTCTGGTGTACCGTTCCATACATGACTGTGCCTGCATTACAGCCTGAAACATAGCTGAGGTTGAAAGACCTCTGTGGGCATGTCTGATAGGGGTGGTACGCCCACGGATGCTCCCACGAGAACCCCTGGATGTCTGCCTGTGTGGTAGCATGTCAGGACCCTGGCCATGGCTGCTGTGTGGGGATGCATGTGCCACCGATACCACATTACCCTGGTCAATGCCCACTGTATCCTGTCCATCACCTAGGGACATTGGTGACAAAGGATGTATTGGCAGGATGACTGTGCACATTGATGGGGTCGACAGCTGTGTACTGTCTATTGGCTGACCAACAACGGACCCTGGCACACCTCCCTGTGCCATTACACAGGTATCATCATTATCACTATCCACGGCAGCTGATTTAGGTTCCCTGCTGCACAACACCAGAGCAGCACCACAACCTGTGGGAGTAAGACAGGAAACACAGTTTACAATGTGTACACAATGTCACCACTGATACACACATGCACACAGGGCACATGCACACATGCACGCATGCACACAGGGCACATGCACACATGCACACATGCACACAGGGCACATGCACACATGCACACATGCACAGAGGGCACATGCACACATGCACACTCCTCAGTATATGAGATATCAAGACACAGACACAAACACACCTGCAATCAAACACATAACACTACTGCCTCAGCCTATTATTACTATTAGTATCAAGAGTATTGAAGGTATTGTTATTACACACTCACCAGCATGGATAGGCTGCCTTGCTGTTACACCAGAGGGACCTGCAGAAATGAGACATTTATTGTCAGTGGGCACAACTGTGCCATTGATACTGTGAGTATGATACAGTTCAGTAGTGCAACAGTTAGCTTCCACAGGTCTACTGCTGATATTGAGAATATCACTCTTGCACAATAATTACCAAGATTACAGCTACAAACCGAGGACACACCTCACACATGCATAAACTAACAGTGTACAGAACAGTCAACTATACACATGGCATGTTACCTGCACGTTCCGTGTCCTGCTGCTGGGTGGCTCCAGCCTCCATCATTAGGCATGTATGCTGCTGCTGTTGCTGTTGGGCTGGAGCCACAACACTTAGGAGTAGTCCCTCCAGTCTGGTGAGGGGGGGATGTCTAGCCACCCCACCACCTGTGGCAAGCTGTTGCCTGTGGATATGCGACGCACGCTGATGGACATTTCTAATTAAATCACTGCAGTGATGGTGTGCCTGCTCATATGTCCGGTTATGTGTGCCCGACAGACCAGGTCTTGCCACAGTGCAGCCCTCTCCTGCTGGTTCTGGCTGGTGTGGGAAAAGAGTATTGTGAAATCCCGCACCAGGCTCTGGTGTATCTCTTCCTCCTCCGCAGCGGAGTACACAAGGTTTCGCTGGTGAACCATAGCCCTGAAAAGGAGAAGGAAAATATGTCAGCCATATATGTCAGCAAACTATGGCACACATAATACACATAATACTTGACTGTAGTGATATATCTTAACCCCCATATATTGCATCTGTCTGTCTATTGGGAGATACACATGTAAATGACCAGATATCAGTGCTCAGCCGACAACTGTGCAACAGTACCTGGCACACTCCATATGACAGACTAGTATACTCCAGCAGTCAGCACACTGGTTCAGGTCCAATGCACAACCTCACACTGGGGGTTTGTATCAAGGTACTGTATGGGGAACATTATCAACACATGCACTGCATGCAATGCACGTTACATATTTCACTGGTAATGCACACTACTCTTACTTGCCATAACCCTACCTACACCACAGTCACATACAGGGTAACACAGCACAACATATGGCAATGTAGTATGTGTTGATCGCAATACCTCACACATCTGTCTCTGGCCTCACACCAAGGACACACACTACCATGACAGTCAGACAGTCATGGTGAGCAATCACACCAGTACATAACATGCACCCAGTCACTGGCACACTCATTCCACCTCACATATTTGGTTTGCAATGGGTTCATGGGTGTGCATTGTGTCTTAGGTAGGTAGTATGCTATTGGCCCTGGGCCTACAGCAGCATACTGTTATACTACCTTGCCCCTTGTCACACATGTGATGTGATCGTACCTGTTCCTGTCAAACAGTTACACAGGGTGACTCATATGGCATATTACCTATCTGCATAACATTCAGCAGGGGTATGTCTGACATCTACTCATGGGGAGCCTTGCTTCTTAATTCTGTGTGGTTTACTCCAGGGTATGTCTTATCTGTGGGTAGGGACCTGTACCTCCACCATGTGCTCTATACTGCGGTGACAAGGACGACAGACATAGGTAATTTGGGTTGTGGATGTTGGAGGTGTTACCATGGTTGTTGGACAACTGTCATGGGTGTGACCTAACTATGTATATCCAGCAGTGGTAACCTCTATGTAGGTAGTCTGGGTGCATTCTGTGTATATCAATGGGAAGCCTATTGTACACTTGTCACCCCTATTCCCCCCTGACACATGCAGTTGTGGGTAGGCATGTACATATGTGGTGGTTACTGGTGTCAGTGTTTTGGAATGGGGTATGGTACTCCAGCATCCACATTGGTGTTCACTCCATGCCTTTGTCACCAGGCACCTGTTGCAATACATCTGCACACATGTGCCTCACTCAGTATATATATATATATATATATATATATGTATATATATGTATATATATATATATATATATATATATATATATATATATATATATATATATATATATATATATATATATATATGTATGTATATATATATATATATATATATATATATATATATATATATATGTGTGTGTGTGTATATATATATATATATATATATATATATATATATATATATATATATATATATAGATATATAGATATATACATATAGATGTGGGGAGAGAAGGGGGGAGACAGAGGGAGAGAGAGAGTGAGAGGGGGTGGGACAGAGAGAGAGAGATAGTCATATACAGACATATCTGTTGACAGTCAGATCTGTCTCTGTATGTATATGTATCTACATATATCTATATATGTATGTGTGTATTACATATATCTGCATGTACATATTCTAACAATCTCGATGTCTGTGCAGTAACTGAAACCTGGTTCAAGGCTCCTGAGAGCACACCAGCGGTACCAGGCTATACCTCATATCATGCTTTTTGGCCCCAAAACTCGGGCCAAAACAAAAAGGGAGGGGGAGTGTCCATATTCATCAAGAACACCCACACCTCCAGGTTAGTGGCAACACAAGAGACCATCCAGGTGCAACTAACCATAGGCAAAACTGCTATACAACTGGTAGCATGTTACAGACCACCCTCCCAATCCCAATCTCAGAAACCCCATTCAGCCTTCCTGAAGACATTGGAGGATATGAATGTCCCACCAAACACCATCATATTGGGAGGCTTCAACTACCCTAACATAGACTGGGTGCATTATTCTAGCCCAAACACCCTAGCCCAAAGGTTCCTGGAATTCATAAATTCAAATGCAGTGGAACAGCTAGTCACCTCTCCCACATGGGGAGATAATATACTAGACCTGATCATTACAAACATGGGGACAATGTGCTACACACCGGAGGTATACCCCACACTAGTCACATCTGATCACAAACTAATCACCCTGGATATACATATCCCACCTCCACCCACAACACAAAAGACTACAGTGAGAAACCTCTCAAAAGCCGACTTTACACTTCTTAAAACTGAGATGGTATCCTTTCCTATTTTTCATAACAATTTGTCTGTTGAAGAAATATCAAGTTTAAATGAGCTTATTAACAATAAAGATCTTGTTATTGTTCAGGCTGACAAAGGTGGAGCGGTTGTGGTACTGGATAAGGTTGCCTATGACAGTGAGGTTATGAGACAACTGGGTGATATGCAATATTATAGGCAGAATCCTTCACAAATGCTTTCTACGGACATCTCCAAGATTGTATGGATCATGCAATCCCAAATAAAACCAAGACCCTCTCCACCAAGGGCAGGCGTCCTGTCTGGTGGACCCCAGTCATGAACAAATTGTATAACAAAAGAAGGAAGCTACTGCACGACAGAGCAAAATCCCATAAAGAGAAGGCATCTCTGATCAGCACTAGTAGAAAGCTACGTTCTCTCATAAAAACATGCAAGGCCAACTTTGAGAGGAAAATTGCTATGGACACTAAAGATAACCACAAGGCCTTATTCTGCTATGTTAGAAACCTGGGCGGAAACCCTCAGATATGTTCAGAGTTAGTTCACAATGACAAAAACTACACTGAACACACAGATATTGCCAACATTCTGGCAGACAGGTTCAGTGCAAATTTCTCCCCTCCCTCACCCCCAAAAGAAGAATTACTTATCCCAGCTGAATGTAACCTCCCTGTCATCTCAGATGCCCAACTGAGAAGAGCCCTCAGCAAAGCTATAAACACAGTATCAATGGGACCCGACGGTATCCCGGGTTGTGTGCTACATGAACTCCAAGAGGAGCTAAACCCGCACATAAAATGCTATTTAACCATAGCCTTACTACAGGATATGTACCTGAACACTGGCATACAGCAACAGTAGTCCCACTCCACAAAGGAGGCACCTCTACAGACCCTGGTAACTACCGCCCCATAAGCTTAACCAGCCTGGTCTGCAAAGCTATGGAAAGACTCATTATGGAACTCATACACAGAGAAATTGGGGACTTACAGACACTTGATCCCACCCAGTTCGGCTTTGTAAAGGGCAGATCCTGCTTTTTGAACCTGGTTGACCTTTTCAAAACAGTCACTAGAGCCATTGACGAGGTCACAGCAGTCCATACAGCCTACCTGGACTTGGCTAAATCTTTTGACACAATACCCCACTCTGGCATCATAGACAAGCTCAACAGCTTAAATGTAAATCCATATGTCACAAGATGGGTTGCAAACTGGCTAAAGGATAGAACCTATAAAGTCAAAATCACTGGTGCCATGTCAGACTCAGAGCCAGTCACAAGTGGTGTGCCACAGGGCTCTGTCCTCGGACCCCTCATGTTCGGCATTTATTTCTCAGATGTGGAAGCAAACATGGGAGGGTAGTGGCTGACAAAGTTCAAAGATGACTGCATACTAGGCCCCATAGTCGATACACCAGCTGACACATACATCCTACAGAAAGGCCTCAGTGAAATGGACAACTGGTGCCGGAGTCATGGCCTTAAACTGAATGCCAAATAATGTATAGTCATCCCCTTTGGGAAAAACAAAGTACCCACATATTATCACATAGACAGTAACCCACTGAGTACAAAGTAATCAGAGACCTGGGGACACAAATTGATACTGACCTCTCATTTGACACCCATGTTGCCAAAGTGGTTGGAAAGACTTCCTACCTTGCCCACCTTATCATGAAGGGATTCACATCCAGATCAAAGGAGGTCATTGTACCCCTATACTCCTCCCTTATCAGGCCCATGAATGTGTACTATGCCCCATTTGGTATGTACCTCACCTGGCACTTGCAACAGCTAGGGAGACCCCATAAGTACCTCACCAAGAGGATCAAGGGTCTCCAACGAATGTCATATGCTGCCAGACTAAAGAAACTCCAGCTCTATTCCGTAGCATACCACCTACTTAGAGGTGATTTGTGCCTGACGTACAAGGCCATGTCCAATCAGGAATTGATGGACATGTTCCAGCTCATAAAATCCAAATCCATCAGAACCACAAGTGCTAAAGATTTAAACCTCAGCACAAATATGAATACGATATGCCGGAGGGACAGATTCATAACTCAGAGGTTTCCCATACTCTGGAACAGAATCCCAGTTCATGTTAGGTAGAGCCCCTCACTGACTCTCTTCATGTGAATTCTTGACGAGTGGATGGAAGATCATAGGTTTACCCCAGGGGTCATCTCTGTGTCACTACTAGACAGAGGCACAGTAAACTAATTCTATTATGTAAGGGGGTCTTCACTGTGTCACTACTAGACAGAGGCACAGTTTTCTAAATCTATTCTGTACACTGTATGCAGATAGCCTAGTACTAAACTATGACACTGTGAAACTATATATGTCTATGTATTTCTACATCCCTCTCTATCTATGTATACATATATGCATATTATATATATATATCCACATACGTATCTCGATATACATATGTATACACATGATATATATATATATATATATATATATATATATATATATATATACTCCTTTTTAGTTCCACATATGTATACACACAGTAACGTACTGATGAACATCCATTACTGTACAACCTACATTGTACATTGCAATACAACCTACATTGCTATGTGCACATAGCTACCTTCACATACATATGTATGTACCGCCTTCAGTGACAGTTGCAGTATGTCCCCGGCCCTATGCACATCTTCATATACATAGATACAGACCAATAACACATATGGAGGGTTCACAGTATGTAGACTATTATATTAGTACTTTACATTACCTGTGTTTGTTGTAGCTGTTTGCGTAGGCTTTCAGTTACTTGGTTTGCTGTCAACTTGTTTGTTTTGTTGTTACTTTTTTTAATTTTTTTTTTCTTTCTTTCTTTCTCTTTCTCTTTCTCTTTCTCTTTCTCTTTCTCTCTCTCTCTCTCTCTCTCTCTCTCTCTCTCTTTGTCTGTACCTCCAGAGGGTGCAATGAAAGTATTGCATGTGTGGACTGGAAGTACAGGATGCTTTTGTAGGTATCTGCACATGTCCATGTGATGGCCTCTGCACCAATTGTTAGCCAGCATTTACTAATTGCATGCAGCCTGTTGTGTAGTGATTGCAGTTCTCACTGTGATTTCAGGACAGTGCTATAAAAAGGTCTGTTAGGTAGGTGTAGCCCTTTCAGATTATCAGGGTGGGGACCATGCTGGTTTGCTGTGGACACTGTTCTGTGAGTGTAAAGGTTGGTATGTCTCTCATATTTCAGGCTGTGTTGTAGACACTGCAATGCATGTTGTACTGTAAGCTGAGTATTCCTTCCTCCAGTTTCCTCTCCTCCGTGTGTATGTAAACTGACACCTATGACTAGTAATACTGTGTATATGGGTGTGTGTGCTTTCCTGTGGGAATTGTGGTGTAACTGACATATAGCAGTGGCTCTTGCAATCTGTTACTATGGCTTCAATATTTGCCCTTTACATTCACTCCTTGTATACCTGCTAGGTGTCTTTCCTGTAATGTATTGCTATGGCTTTCCTATTTTCCATTTACATTCACAGCTTGTAATGCTTGCTATATCTGTTTGGGCAGCAATTCCCTATGTGTTTGTTGTGGTAGGGTGTTACTGCATGCAGTGTGGTCTGGCCATGGTGTGGGCCTTGACTCTTACAAGGGTATTTGATCATGCTGCTGAGCAGGCCTCAGATACTCTCAGGTGCATCTTTTATCAGCCTCATGGAATGGTACATATCAGTGGGATACTCCAATGAAATATTCTGATATTCTGCAGTTGTGACTGTGGGTTATTTCGAGCATATGTATTACTACACCATTTGTGACGTGCAAGTGGTGCATACTTTCAGTAATTCATAGTTACCATTGCATGTGTTGTAACACCTTTCTGCTTACTGTTAGTACATTTCACAGGGTGTCAGTGGGGCACAGTTGACATTTGTTTTCATATCAGGGACATCCCTGTAACTCAGTCACAGTTGCTATGTCTGGGCTCTTAACTATTCAACTATGGCAGTGTTTATCCTGCTCTGAGTATATGCGTGGCTTGCCATATGCTACTGTGACATTATTACCTACTAGCTACCAACTAGCATGGCTGTTTCTCTTCACACAGTACTATTTTACAAATCCACTAGATTTGACAGTAAATATACATGACATACTTTGTGTACTAGACATGCTATATTCCCTTTACATTAATTCCTACTATTTCATGATATATTTCTTTCAGCACAATGTTCTTGTATAGCAGTCATGGTGTAGTGGTAAGTCATGCAGACTAGTGTTTCCAAGGTCCTGGGTTCGAGACTGACAGAGGTATTTTATTTTGCAGCTGAGCAAACTACAGGCCTTGCCATTCAGAATGACTAAGGCACTTTTAAGCAGTTGTAAGCGGGTTAGCGCTGGTTTGCGCAGAGCTCACGCATGTGCACTGCTGCTTAGCTTTGCGCACACACGCTTAGCTAAGCGCACAGAAGTGCACTCCCGCTTACTACTGCTTAAAAATGCTTACTCTCGCGCACACCTGCGCTATTTTCTTTTAAAGAAAAGAAAATGAGGAGATAGGAAAGTGGTGAAAAAGGGGGCATAAAGAGGGTAGAACAGTAGGAAAACAAGCTTGGGTTTTGCAGGAGGGATGTAGGAAAGGCCCATAGCTGCCCATTTCTTCATCAGCAACAGCTGTGCATATGTTTGTAATTTGGTGTGAAATTTGAAACCTTCCACCCCTGAGAGAGGTGTGAGGACAACAATATTTGTTGTACAGCCAATTGTAATTGCCAGTTTACATGTCCAGCAGACATGTGTGCAAAATGGGCAGTTATGTATGGGGCGTAATTTTTTTGTGGGTACAGAGTGCCCCCTTTTTTTTTTCAGGTGAGAGTGGTATGTCAGGTACAGGAAGTCGGTATAGCTGGGGAGGTAGGTAGGAGAGGTTAACAGACAAGACAAACAAGACGTATACATGGGTGGTGTATGACACATGTGGGGGGGATACACAATTGACGGGGATGGATGTTTGGATATCTCGAGCCCATGAGCCCACAGATGGCAACAGTATAACTGAGATCCCCGCCCATGGGCAGTTGCCACTGTGCCTTCACTGCCCAGGATGGGGCTGTGCTGGGGGCTGTGTAGGATGGGCAGCAGGCACGCCTGTGAGTTGTGCCACCTGTGCCTCAAGCTGGCGTAGGGGCCCAAGCATAGCATGCCTGATCTCCCTACGCACCACAGTCCGGACACTACAGAGGGTGAGTGGATGTTCTCCTCCGGCCACGCTTGCAGAGGGGGGATGAGCCCAATCCCCTGCACTGCTTCCACTTGCAGGTGGCACAGGGCCACCGGAGGAGGGTCCGGCCAGGGCACTACTGCCAGGTGCATTCGCCAGCTGAGGTGGGAGAGGTGGGTCCGCTGGAACCCGCCTTCCCTGTCGTCCTATGTTTTGCATTATTTTATGACAGTTTGGGTTAGTAACGTACAATACCATTCACAATTAGTTGTTACAGCATGCATTAGTATTCCCATTAACCAAACACCCATAAATTCAAGCCATTGAACAGCAAGTATAACACATGCAAAATGTGAACAACAATACACAATCCAACAACATGTAGGGTTGATTGATGGCAACAGGCCATCAGGTTTGGATGTATGAACAGGGCACATGCATCAATGTACATGCAAATATGAATGAACCAACAGGACAAATGTCCAGGGGAGTTAATTGTGAAGACACATACCCATTTCATGTGGAATGGACTATTTGTGGTTATAGGGTAGGGTGAAGAAATATGTCATTAACAACTTCAAATACCTATACATATGCTGTACATTTCTACTAGCTGCAGATATATACACACTACAGGTCTGACTACAGTTTCCTATGTGTAAACGTATGCATGTTGGTGATGGGAATGTTACAGTTACATTAATATACATTGCATTTTTATTCATACACATTCATATCTGGCTCAGATTCAGCTACAGCATCCTGCTACATTTGCTTTATATGGCTCTAGACAACTGTGGATGTTTGGTATTTCATACAACCATACTATCTGCATATTGCAAAAGTACAGCAACATATCCAAATTGTGGGACACACATTCCAGCTTCAGTACTTTATTCCACACATTTCACTGTTTGGTTGTGCCTGTCACATTCATTTCATTCTGTACTGACTGCAGTATACTTTATTCAGGAATTATTACAACTTTATTGGTGGATTCATACCTCTTTCTCACACTCTCACTTGTTTTATTTTTACAATTCAGGATGGTACTTAATTCTAGGCTTTATTGACATGTTTTACTTGGTTACAACAATCCTTTCCAACAGTCTCACTTGTGTCATGTTTCAGATTTTAAATGGGGATATATTTCACACATGCGTTTTACTCAGCTTGTGTAGCTGTAATTTACAGCCTGCTGCAGGTTATGTACTATTATATTACAGGTGGAACATCTTTATTTCAGACTTGTTTCATTTTTATTTTTTGATTACAGGCTGCATCACACTTAGGTAATCACACAGTACTAGGAGAATCTCTCTTACACTGTTACTTGCACTTTTTATTAATAAGTGACTACACTGCACTCTTTTGCAAGCTGTCATACTTATATTTTTTAACAGTTACAGGGAGAGAATTACTAACCTGCCTGGTGGTGCAACCACACAAGCCTATTGGCATGGGCTCGACGGTTCATGGAACAGACACCTGCAGCTGTAATATAAATGAAGTAATATTGGAATACACATCTCCATAATATCAGCTAGGTTAACTTCTTACATAAATAATTACATGTAACTTACTCAGTAGTGGGGCATTGGGCATTTGCCGGGCCTCCTGGATCCAATGGTTCAGTTGATCCTGCTTCCGTCTCTTCCGGTCCGCATGGTGGTGACGGACCTGTTCACCAGTCCTTGGTATTCCTGTGGCACTGGTGAGATCATGTGCCAACCGGTCCCATACCTCAGCCTTGTATGCTCCCCACAGGACCTGGCCCTGCATGAGTTGGGCCTCATGATCATGGATGAGGAGCCAAACCATATATTTGGACTCCTCAATGCCCCACCTCTGTGCTCGGAAGCAACTACCCTCTCCTACACCTGCCATCCTGACTGCAAATCAGTTATGCTGTGTATTCCCGCCTATGGGGCTTATATATGCTGTTTTTCCCGCACTTATCTGTGATTGGCCATTTTGGAAATGTATCAGCTTCACAAAACCTGCTATGTCATGGTTCTCTTTCCATTCATTCCTATATATATGCTATTACTGCATTTCTAAGAGCACCTGTCATGGCTTAGTGGTTCAGTACTTTGACTATGGTGCATGGTATCCTGAGTTCAAGCCTGACCATTGCTGTTTTTATTTTATGACTGTCTACACAGGCTAGGAGGTGTACCTGTGTGAAGGCAATTTTGATACAGCTTGCTCAACGTTGCCCGCCAGTTAGCTTGTTGGCGCGGTGCGCAGCTCCACGCAAAAGGGTTACGCTGGTTTACGTGTCGTTTGGCTGTCAGCATGCATATTATGCTCAGCTCAGCTATGGGCACACAGTTTCAGCATGTTAAAATGCTGCTCAACCCTGGGCACTCATTTTACACCTGTTAAACCACTGCTCACCTACGGGCAGATATACTCAGCTTGTTAGAGTGTAGCTCAGCTATAGGCACTTCTGACATTTGTTTTTTTTTTTTATTATCACACATTTCTTCATAATACATGGCCCATTTCATTACATTTTACATAAAAATAATTTTATATATGTACATATATGTCAGGGAATTGTTTCATGCTTATTTCACTAAAAATAAAAATTGATGTTGTGGGGGCTCAAACCATGACTGCCTCCTCTTCAGCCGACATCTCTACCACTATGCTATTGCTTCTTGGCTTACTTTGCATATTTAGATCTTATATGCTTTTCCACTGACTGCTAACTGTGGCTAAGCGGCACGGCACGCAAACGAGCACAATCACGGGCAAACATCTTTAAAACTTATAAAAAAAATATAACATGTTCATTTTTACATTTTATGTTTATAGTCTGTGGGGGCATGTGTTGTGTTGTGTTTATTGACATTTACGTGGACTCTGTCGTGGGGGTTTACTTTCGGGACTGTTACTCTTCTGGAGGCATGTCTGTTTGCAGGACTCGCCCTAC
This sequence comes from Protopterus annectens, assembly GCF_019279795.1. Classification (NCBI taxonomy): domain Eukaryota; kingdom Metazoa; phylum Chordata; order Ceratodontiformes; family Protopteridae; genus Protopterus; species Protopterus annectens. The sequence goes on from NC_056725.1 coordinate 1,507,504,860, forward strand.
AGACACGACCCCTACTTTCTTACATGGACCATGTTCGCCTTGGGTGTGAGTCAGCATGCTCTCATGAATACGCATGGCATGCTGACGTCACACCGTTTAACTGCAGCCTCCGTGTAAGACTTGTAACTCTTACACGGAGGCTTCGTGAATCCTGCCCATTATGTGTATCATGTTGTAAGACTATAATTTATATTCAGTAAATAAAAAAATAGTATTCTGACAACTGGCTTAAATTTTAATGTTTTGATATGCCATGTCTGAAAACCAATTACATTTCTATTCCTTGAATAAAAATTAATTTGATCTTTTCATGAAGGTGGTCGGGTTGAATAGTGTTCTGATATTTTCAGAATAGAATTTCCAACATACTCTAGCCTGTCTGATGAAAGTTTTTTTTCTTTGTTTTTTTTTTTTGGATGGTTAATTCAAAAGGTAGTCTTCTCAGTTATATTTCATCTCTGTTCTTGACCATATGGAATTTCATGCAGCAGTTTGAAAGTTAGAGCATTTAACAGGATAGAGACCTTGAGGGTAACTGACAGTTATTTCCATCTACGTAGTATAATGCACTTGCGTTCCCTTTTGCTTGTTTTCATTTGTTTAGAAGTATTGTGAAATGGTAGCAGGACAATGCAGGTTAAGATGTGTTCAAGTCTGGTGAGTAGTACTTTAATTGATATGTCTTGTCTTACTTCTGTAGTAAGTGGTTTTGAAACTATATAGCATATTTTGAGCTGAATTAGCACTTTGTTGACCCAGGTTTCTAAATGACTTGTAAAGGAAAGACTTGATCAAAAGCAATAGCTAAGTATTTCTGGTGTATAGACTTTGTAAACATGGACATCATTTGAATTAGTAATATAAAGGTTTGGGTACTTCTTAATCTTTGTGCAATTCCAAAAAGATAACAGAGTTTTTATTGTGTTGTTAATCATGTTATCCATCACCAGCTAATTTTAGGTAACAAAGTATTTCTGCAATTTTATCTACTTTTCAACAATTGTGTATAATCTTTTCCTTCTATCCAAAGATAAATGGAAATATTTTCAACATAGACATGCTGTATCAACCATGTCTATATTACAGAGGCTACTAGAAACAAATCCAGTCTGTCTCTGTTGACATCATCAAAGGTAAAGTAGAATCAATACAGCAGTTTGACAGCACTTGAGTTAGAGCATATAAGTTGTATATTGAACTTATCCAACCAGAGAAAGATGCTACAGCTAAACTTTTACTTGATGCTATTGAGGCTTACTTGGAAAGACATATTTCCGGGGACCCTTCAATTTTTATTTTCTGTTTGAAATCCTTTTCTCAGTTTCCATTTCTGTTTTAACACCATTTTAAATTAATTTTTGATGGGTACTGGACTGCTGAGAGTGTTGATGTAGACTATATTACATTGGCACAATGTAAAGGCTGCCAAGGGCCTAGGTCAGATAGTTATCATACATTGCGGCCATACCTGGCAGCAAGTAGTACTAATGGACAATCAAGCAAAGAGAAAAGGTTATGTTATCAAATCTCATCTGGTTACTGATACAGACTACAGATATACATGCACAAGCATAATTGATAATTTGAAGAAAAACAACACTGGTGGCTTCTGTCTGGGATGCCTTTCCTGTTGAAAGGCAAATGTAACGAAAAGGAGGAGGAGGAGGAGGCTACAGCATAATGGCAGGATTGAATGAGATAAACACTATCCCAATGTTCAATAAACAAGGGGAAGTGGCAGATAAGTCTCATTAGTAGCAAAGGGCTGTGACATTGCAAACTCAAGTCCATTCAGGTGGTCATGGCAAACACCTCCAAGGGCTGATCATTTTTCCCGCCTGTAGAGTGTAGTCAGAGCATGGATCATCACCCAAAGGTCCTTGGGACCTAGCCTCACTGGTGCAAGTGGGCAATAGACTGAGTAACTCAGTAGTCTTGGATGATCTCAGGGGACAGCCACTGCTGCTCTCTGTTGAGATGAGTAAGTTGAATGGTTTGGATATCTTGAGAGGATTCCACCAAAGCACCTCCAATGACAGGGTGTGGCTTAAGGTTTTCAGGTCCATGGTAGTACTAGAAATTCTCCATGTACGAGGCAGGGAGATCCACTATTACTTTGGTGATCAGCTTCACCTCAGTGCCTGGATCTTGTTATAGACTCTCTGATCCAATCAGCTCTGCCAGCTGACAACATCTGTCATTAGGAGAGAAACATGTGTTTAAATGAAAGACTTTCACATGATAATTCAGTCACTTTATGTAACTTATTTTCAAAGTAACTATAAAATGTATCACCCCTCATAGGAATGCATGCTATAAGGTAAGATCTTTATTTTTGCATTTTCAGAGAAAGATTTTTTCATTAACAGCCTGCACTTTACAGTACTTTTTGCAACTAGCTTGTTTTGGAAAGTCACTATATTTGCTGAGCTGTAAATTCTTCAAGTACCATAGTTAGCATAGCAGCATCAGCTAAGTCTTTTTTGAGAACTGTAGTGGACATTGGTTACTGTTAGATGAAGCATGTGGTCAGCATCTTTATCTCCACTCTTATAAAGCAGCTCACATCCTGTTGTTTTAAAATGTTTTCAGTCCTGCTTACTTATCTAGAAGGCTCAAACCACTAATTCAAAATCATGAATACCTTTAGTCAGGGCTACAACAAAGACCCAAATGGAATCTTCATTCTCCATTTTGCATAACTAACATACAAATACCAGGTCAGTTTCATACAATTTTTTTTTTCATTAAGCTTTGAATAGCAAATATTCTTTGCTGTGAGATAGGGAAATAAGTTAATCACAATTTTAATGAAGACCAAAGTACCCGTGGCACTAATGACAGCACATGGCATCCATGTGTGGGTGTTTTTGCACTCTATATCCAGGGCCAGGTGCATGGAGGAACAAACACAGGTTTCAGGATGTATGAGTATTGCAGAATATGGAATATGCTCACATTATGTTAGCAAACATAAACATATACAATATTATTTTTCATGGTTTGTTTTAGATGGATGCAGTATATATCAGCAGATATATGATGGCTCATAGGTCAGCAGTAGAACTGCCATTCTGACTAGTATTAGTTTTTCCTTGCTATTAAGGGATGTGATTAGGCACATCACAACAATGGCTTTCACTTGCTATGGAATGCGAGTGTAACATACTGATGACCATTTAGTAAACATACATAAGCCTCCTACTCAATCGAAGAGAGTTAGCAGACTGTACCGAGACTGTGCTATTGATTTTTTTTATTAATTATTTTGGTTTATCATCACAGATATCTGCCTTCAACTATGCCCTGAACACTCTCATGCATTACCCAGTCCACCATTGCAGAAGTCTGTCTGACTTAACAGGGAAATTCTTATTGTAAGTAGTCAGTGAAATGTATGCAGAGATCAGGGCATCTTGGTTTGGCACAATCCTGGCAGCTGTGGAGTCTTTTCTGATATATTGCTCCTTCTGTCCCACCCATTTGTCAATGCACATTACATATGAACACACCTCTTGATTAGCATCCTTGGTTATGACAAAGTACTGCTATTCTTTTGGCTTTAAAACCCATTCATCCCTCCCACCAGGGTAGATAGACTGGCAAAAATGCTGCTGTGTTCTATAACCCTAGCCAACGTCTCAAACCCAAGTGACCTGAGTTATAGTCAGCGCTCTGTCCCTCTGCACAATAGAACCTATAGCTCTGCTATTAATTATGCAGACTATCCTGCATTCGCTCTACTATTGATTATATAGAATACTCTGCATTCAGTGTGGTATTGATTATGCAGAATATTCTGCACTAGTTCTGCTGCTGATTATACAGAATGCTCTGCCTTATCCTTGGCCAGTATGAAGCTGTGCCATTATTGTACAAGTTCCATATAATTAAAAAATCCACATAAGTCACTGTTTAGGTTGGCTATTAAATTGATGCAGTATATAAAAACATTGCTATTTAGTGGCACTTTTACAATACTGAAAAATATGTCAGGCAAACATCTTTGATGATTAAAGTAAGACATGGAAATATACAGAGGAATTACATCTTCTAGACTATAAAATTAAAAATGATCAGATATTTGAATAAATAACTTTTTTACCATTTGCTTTTATGGAGAAAGAATTTGTTCTATTAAAAGAAAAAACACTTAAAGAAAAAGGAATGCGATGCAAAAGTGAAGGTTAATGTTTTCATAGTTATTCAGTTCACACAAACAAAAATACTAAAGATTTTCTGTTTACCTTTGTTACTTTCAGAAATATAGTTAAGTGTACTTTTCTTACAGTCTATTGAAATGCAGCACAAAAACCTAGTTTATGAGAAACTATATAATGTAGATTAGGAATAACATGCCAAGGATGAGGATATAGCTGTACATTTAGTAATGTGAAATTTCATAGAATTTAAAGGTCATTACAGTGTGCATACATCTTTTTTATTACTCTAGAAGCAATACCTTAACCATTCCTAGGCATGCAAAGCATTCTAAGACCCTTATCACAAACCACAGGAGAGCATGCTATGTGATAAATTTTTGCAAAACATAATTATGCATGATAGTGGGCATTAAATATGTTTGTTTCCTTCTTACACTTGCTAGTTATATCAATAAACGTAATGCCTCTATGTTAAAACTATAGTTTAAATCTTTGATATTTGGCATTTAATTTGTATCACAAAGCGATGCAAGCTTCATAGTAAATTATACTAAATGTGACTTTCAGCAATATAATGAACAAAATAAATAAAAGAAAGCAGAGGTTTCTGCATGTGAAATTAGGTGTGACTATACTCAGACCTCTGGTTTAAATTCTGGCTCTGAAGTCAAGGCAATGAATGCTGGCAGTTGGTGGATGGCTTCTGCGGCTTTCTTAGAATTTAATAAAATATTCATTTTTCTCAATCTTGACACTGCTTGTATGAAAATAATCTTGAGGAAAGACAATCATTTGAATGCCGTGAAGCTTGAATAGAGCTGTTGGACCTTAACCTGTTCGTATAGAAATAATATATTCGACTGTATTTGAACTGCAAAACAGAGAAAAGTATTATAATACATCAAGTACATTTTTGCCTGGAATACTTGTGAAGTTTGTAATATACCTCTACATATCTAGATCCAGAGAACACGGTAGCCTATTAAGTCCTTTCAAAGTGGTGAAGGAAGTTATGCTTTAGGAAATTCTGAAACAATTAAAAATACAGCATTTATTTGCACAGGAAAAGTCAGCCTAAACTTAAGACTTCCATTATGGACTTGGACTACTTACTTCTAATTTTGTCATGCTCTGGATAGTATATAGTGTGTCTCTTTTCTGGAGTAACGTAAGACTAGAAATTCTTTTACATGGTGTAAGCGCATACCCATCTTACTTTTCACAAGCTATGCTCCAGTAGTTTTTCTTACTATCAGAATGACAACAAGGTAAGGAATGTGAGTCAGTTTAATGAGCTCACCAAATCTGATGTATAATGAGTTCACATCTACCTACACAGACCCTGTGATTCATTAACAATTGTGTTGGGACCACGCTAAGCCTATGCAATGTAAGCATGTTGCTGCAATGACCAGCAGTGCTAATAGATTATGTATGCTGCTCATCACACCTACATGTTTGCAAGCACGTTTTCATGGCCATCAACAGTGTTCACAGCCATGGGAAGGCAGTTGCAAGCATAAGCACTGAATGTTCATAGGTTCATAGGTGATTACTAGGATAATGACCACAAGGGCCTTTTTAAGCCTAGACATGCATCTCAAATCTCTGACAAGTTCTGATACCCTTGATAAGTGTAAGCATGGGCCTGAGAAATGAACTATTTACAGGTTACCTGTGTGTAATAGAGGCATAGTGCCAAACCAGGGACGGATTGCCGGTTTTCCATCCAATTGTCTAAGTTGCACTTGAATTGGGTTAGGGAGGAACTCTGCTTCACATGGATGGGGAGCCTGCTCCATAGACAGGGTAGTCTCTGGTATACATACCTATCTCTCCAGCAGGTCCTATTTATATCACAGGCAAGGTTTAAGTCTTTAGAATGAGTAATTCTGGTGTTGTTTGTTTTGTGGATATGCAGGAGGTCCATCAGAGTGGTGTCTGACAATGCCTTGTATGCCAAGCATAGAGCTCCCCTCAATAGATTGTAGGAGCCAGAATACTGGATAGGCATTGCAGCGGTCTGCATAAGACATATTACTTATGCCCTGTATTCTTCTAGTGAGGAACCTCTGTGGACATTCCAATTGTTGGCTATGTCTGGTTAGGTACATACCAAAGGGGGCATTGTACTCAATGATAGGTTTGATGAATGCCAAATACAGTGGAACAATGACTTCCTTGGACTTAGATGCCATACCTTTGTTTATAAGTTGCCCAAAGTAAAATTACTTCCTCACCACTGCAGACACATGATGGTAAAATGCTAGATCACTATCTATGTGTGCCACTATGCCCCTGACTACTGGGTCATCTCTAAGGGGTGTGCTGTCAGTATGATAGTTACCAGGGATGGATGACTTCCCAAAGGATACTATTATGCATTTTTTGGCATTTAGTTCTAGTCCATGGCTCTGACACCAGCTGTTTGTCTATGTCAGCACCTCCTGGAGAACATTTGTGTCAGTGTGAGATTCAATGACAGCTCCTAATTTGAATCATCTGCAAATTTAGTCAGCCAGAGACCACTGGCATTGGCCTTGACTTCTGGGAAGTAAATGCCACAAAGGAGCGGTCCAAAGACTGATCCTTGAGGGACTCCACTTGTGACTGGCCTCTTTGTAGAGGTGGAGTCCACAATTTTAACTTCCTCGTTCCTATCTGTGAGCCAGTTGGCTCTCCACCAGGTGACATATGGGTCTGTACCTAACTTCCTGAGTTTTTCAACAATGCCTGAGTGAGGTATTGTGTCAAATGCCTCGGCTAGGTCAAGATAGGCAGTGTGAATGATTTTGCCCTCATCCATTGCTTTGGTGACATTCTCAAAGAAGTCTACCAGGTTGACTAAGCATGATCTGCCCTTGACGGAAATAAACTAGGTTGGGTCCAGTGTCTGGAGGTTTACTATATCTCTGTTGATCATCCCCATGATAATTCTTTCCATGACTTTACATAGAAGACTAATGAAACCTATGGGTCTGTAGTTTCCTGGGTCTGTAGATGGCCCACCTTTGTGCAGAGGGATGACCGTTGCCTTTCTCCCTTCATGAGGCACAAAGCCTGTTTGGAGGCTACAGTTAAATAGTAATTCCAGAGGCCCTGATAGGTCATGTTTCATGCTAGTTAGAAGGCATCCTGGGATATTGTCTGGGCCTATTGATGCAGTGTTCTTGGTCTTAGAGAGAGCATTAATGACCTGTTCCCTAGTGATAGTAGGGAAAGTTATATTTGATGATATTTCCTGAGGGAAGGTTGAGGGAGAGAGAGGAGTAAAGTTGGAACTGAATTTATCAGCCAGAAGGTTTGCTATATTTTCTGGATCAGTATAGGTGACTCCATTTACAATGAGCTCTGCACACAATTGTGTACTGCCTTTGAGGTTGCAGACATAGCTAAAGAATGCTTTGCGGTTTTCCTTGGCCTGGGATGCCAATCGTACCTCAAATTTGGATTTGGTAAACTTTATTTGTCCTCTGATTTGTTTGTTTAGTTTGATGAGAGTTCTTTTATCCTGCTGGGTGCTGCACCTCATATTTTTTGCCATGATTGTCTTCCTCCTGTTATACAGCTTATTGATTTAGTGATTCCACCAGGGTGGCTTGTTTTTTGAGTTAGTTCTATACTTCTTCCTGGTGGGTACAGCTGCCTCTATACAGCTATTAACATGCTTGTACAGGGTTTCTGTGAACAGTTCTACATAGGTAGTAGTGTTCTCAGGGTTTATGGGGTCTTAACATTTTTCCAAGTTCTCACTTAAGAGCAGGAGGTTAGCCTTAGAATAGTTCCTGAATATTCCAGCTTTAGCCGGAGGTCCAGGTTTTTCCAGGTTTTATTTTTACTTCAAAGGAGACCATTTTATGGTTTGACCTTACCTGGGAACACATTGCACTAGGGGGTGTGCAGCATTCTTCCATATTAGTGAGGACAAAATCCAGTATGGTTGCACCCCCGGTAGGTGTATTGACTATCTGATGCAGGGAGTTTGTTTTTACAAAATCTAGGGATCTCTGTAAATGTATGTTTGGTGTCATACAGTACTCCCAGTTAATAGAGGGTTTAATTTACGTCACCCATGAATATGCTATTGGGTTGGATGGTTAGTGTTTCTAATAAGTTTAAATATATAGTATGGGTTTCCTGGGTCATGGAGGGGACCTATAGCTTGCAAGGAGGTGGTATTGGATTTTGCCTATTGTGATTTGAACATGGAATAGCTCAGGGACATTGTTCTGTCTCACCACTTTGACATATATCTATTTTTTATGTAAACAGAGACACCTCCGCCTTTAGTCTGTCTGTGAAGCAGTTGACCTACATGTGTGGAAACCATTATAACCTTGCAATGTTGGTGTGCTCTCTGCTGCTTTAAACCATGTCTCAGTGACCACATAGACTTCATCATTCTTTAGGGAGTGTTGTATTTTGTTTAGACTCCTAGCACTGAGCAGTAATACCTTTAGTTTTTCTTAGTTTAGATTTGCTATGTTGGAAGTACTTTCAGTTTGGCATTACCTAAAAAAGACACTATGGGGGAAGACAATGTTTTAGCTAATATTCAAAAACCTAGATGGGAGAGGCGCAGACCATCCCCGGCAAAGCATCATGGTCTATTGACCATCTCCTTCCATGCTGACAAAAATTTCACTCCCTTAGAATGACACCGAAATCTAAGTAAATTTTTAAAGTCAATCATCTTTTGTTCGTATTGTGGCATCATCCTTGGAGAAGGTAAAATGCTGTTCACTGCTAGGTTTGTACCAGCCTGAGACACATATTCCAAGAGCTCCATGATGTCTCTCTTCATATAGTCTAGGGAGGTGCATCTCAGGTCATTTACTCTCGAGTCATATTGGTGATTGTGGTCAAATGACCTGAGTGCATGCATAATGTGACAGATCCTAGCTCCTGATAAGCAACTAACCGTGACTTTCTCCTTACTCATAAATCTAATAAATACAAAAGGTGTACACAGATTTGGAGTACCAAACAGTTTTAATTCTTGTACCTCAGCATTTTGCCTTCAAGGAATATTAACATATCAAATTCTAAAGCTTAACTATACTAAACAATTATGTTTTAAAATGTGTCTATACATCCCACTTTTAAAGTGACCAGTGCACATTATACATAGGTTCATAGGTGAGTACTAGGCTATCAGCCCTAGGGCCAATAGAAGCCTAGCCAAATGAGTTCCCTGGCTTTTGACACCCAAGAAAATTATCTACCTGTGCCTCTGTCAAGCAGAGCCACATCAGTGATCCCCGGGGTGAAGTTCTTATCTCCCATCCAGTTTTCAAGATTTCTCTTAAAGAAGGCTAATGAGGAGCTCTGCTTGACATGAATCGGCAGGCTATTCCAGAGCAGGGGAAGTCACTGGGACAGGAATCTATCCCTCCAGCATGTTGCTTATTGTGGTGCACCAAAGGCATGACAAAAAAGTTCACTCAAGATCAAGGTTTTATTAATATAATAGTTAAGCGCTTTCGGCAAGAACAATGCAAGCCTTCCTCAGAACAAATTCAGTCATATGACCACACTTTAAATACCCGCACATAAGCAATTAATTTAAAGGACCATATCTCATATACAATAAAAACACTTTCAATAAGCATTAAAACCTTTCAAAAAATGACTATTATTAAAACTATCTATCATACCTTCTAAGTTTCAGTACACTAGAAATTGATAATTGATACCACATCATTTAATCCAGGGGATATGAATGCATTTAAAAACAATATCCACCATAATTCATGTTGCTCTAAAAGTAATTTCCATGCTCCTCCCCTAGATATAATCTGCAGTTGTTCTAAAACTAAAAATTTGAATTTATGTTCAGGGTCTTCCTTTATGTGCTTAGCCACTGCACTAGTATCTTTTCCTATCCAAATATCATTGGCGTGTGCATATATACTTTGTTTGAGTTTTCACTCCATTTTTACTATATAATATGCTGCACAAAGGCAGCACTTAGCAGAATATACCACGTCTTGTGTCTGACATGAATATCGTCCAGATATATGGATATTTTTTGTTCTAATATTAACATGTTCACACTCAATAATATGTGGACATTGGGAACACATATTGCATTTTTGCATCTTGTGTACTGTAACTGCCTGCTAGTGGGATCCACCATCACACCAGCCCTTTAAATTACCACCATGTCTAAAAATAAACTTAGGATTCATACCTAGTTTGTTAACTAAAAAACTATCATGTCTTATCATATTCCACACAATATTTGTAATACATGTGCTATCCATACTATGTGTAAAAATAAAAGAATTCTGTGCACTATTTTGTACACCTGAAGCCCTAGAATCCATCAAATGTTCTCCATTTGCCAAATTCACATTTCCCACTGCAAAATTGGAGGGGCCCGTACTACTTATACCATTTATACCCTCTACTCCACCCATAGTAGAAGCTGTTAATAAGGGGCAATATTCCCCAGAAAGCCTTTGTCTAAATACCTCATGTTTAATCTTATCAATTAAGCTTTTTGGGTACTCCCTATTTAAAAACATATTACCTATAAAATGGCATTCCTCCAGAAATTCATGTAAATCAGTAACCATTTTTGCCACTCTCACCATTTGCCCTTTAATAATGCCTCTTCTAACGTGGTATGGATGGTTACTGGAATAGTGCAAATATTTATTGGAATATGTTTTTTAATGAAAAATGCCAGCCTTTAACCCTGCTGTACTCTTCATTAACATTACATCCAAGTGTGAAATAGATGTAGTACCAATGTGGCATCTAAAATGCAAAAAGGAAGTACTATTATTCATAAACTCTAAAACCACATGAACTTCAGCAATTGATCTTGCCCATACAAAAAACAAATTGCCTAAAAAATGAGTATATAATTTTACATTCTTAAATAGCTCACTGGGAAATAAATAAAGTTCCCACATCAGCAGAACTACATTTGCATATAGGGGACCACAAGGGAGCCCCGTAGCTATCCCTATTAGCTGTTTAAAATACTGACCTTCATAGTAAATAAAAATTATTACTTAATGCCATTTCCATCATATGTGACAAGGGATTAATATGATCCTGCTGCACATGGGCATGGTCAGTAAAATATTCTGTAAACCACTGTAGTCCTATATCATGTGAGATACATGTAAATAGATCCTTTACATCTACTGTCACTAAAAAACTATTGTCAACAGCCCCCAGTTGATTACATCGACTTAAAAAATCCCAAGAATCTCAACATATATGTTGGATATTTTCCAAATACCCCTTTAATTGTTTATCAATGAATTTGGCAATAAAATAAGTTTTAGAATAAGTGCCATCAACAATAGGTCGAAATGGCGGATGATAAATGTCCTTATGTAACTTAGGCACGCCAAATATAGTGGGTAACTTTGATTCACTATTATTTACAAAATTGAATTTCTGGGGTGACAACTGACCTTGAGTTAGCATAGCATTAAAAAAGTAATCTATATTACAATAAGATATGTTAACCTCATCAATTGATGCTTTTGTATAGGTTTCATCATACAACAATTCCATCATTTTCTTTTTTTTTTTCCATAATAAATTTTTATTGAAATATATTTTCCAAAAACATTACAAAAATACAATAAACATCACACACATAATACACTATAACTACTACAAACCATTTATACAATATCTACATGAAATGCTTCCTATATTTAATATATTCCTAAAATCAGTATCATGCTAATATAATATTGAAGACCTTTTCCCATATTTTCGGGTTATTAATATTTTTGTTAGTTTGTTTCAGAAGTAATTTATGTGCTAGTATATGCCTTATAGCCACAAGCTTAAAATTATTCCATGATGTCTTATGTGGTTCTAGCCAATTTGTGGCTATATAGAGTTTCATCAGCATATAATATTCATACAAATAATAGTTTGCGATCTGGAAAGCTCTCTTGGAGGAATGTGTAGAATCATAAATTCCCATGACAGTGTAGAACTTTGATAACCCATCTTTTGCAGTTGTACTTTAAGAGAGTTCCAAAGTTTATATACGCATTTACAACTCCAGAACATATGAAGAAGATCCGCTGTTTGATCTGCACAGTATGGACAAATTGGAGAATTCCTAGGGTTAAATTTATGTAATCTAAGATGTGTGTAATATGCATTGTTCCAAATCATCAATTGCGTGTACATCAGTTTTTGAAAAGAAACTGATTTCCTAGTTATATCAATTGCTTTTAATATCTGATTGTCTGTTACTGTTACTTTTTTTACCCAATACTCTGAAAGCAAAATTTTGTCCTGAAATTTCAAATCCTTAATTAATTTATATGCAGTTGCTATAAATTTAGTGTCTTGTTGGATAGCTTGCCACAATTCAGAGCACTTATCCACAAATCCGGCTGCAGGTTTAAAGTTCCTAAAGTAGCTCAAGGCAAGTTCTTTAACTTGTCTCATTATAACAATGTAACTTCTAGGTAGATTCATTTCCTGTCTAATTTGTAAAGCCGATAAGTAATTCCATCATTTTCTGATTATAATCAACTTGGTCCACTATAATTAATCCACCACCTTTATCAGGTTGTAGAAGTCTTAAAGACCCAGTTTGTTTTATATCTTCCATCAGTTTACGTTCATCCTTAGATAAATTGGGTGAATTACATACACCTGAATATGATAATCCTGCCCTTAAATCAAGTTCACAAAATTCCTCAAATTTTTTCAACATAGGATGAAGATCTGGGTTGCAAGTACTAGATATTCTCAAACCATTATTAACAGATGGTACAGATTCATTGTATAAAAGTGACAAATTCAATTTCCTCATATAAAACTTAGGTCTATTAATAATCTAGGTAGATTAACTTTCTTAGTGGCCACAAATGTCATACCTTTGCTGAACAAGTTGGCATGTTCCTGGGTAATGTTATAGCAACTATAGTTATAAACTTTGAAGTCTCCGGTACAATTCTGTACAATATTTAAGGTACTATCCACACTCACCAGTTCAGCCAGTTCCTCTGGTTTGAATTCAGAAATGTTCTCATATGGTTGTTGAAAGATTGATTGCCCATCCTGTTCATATTCCCATTCCTGTTCCAGATCCTCTCTGATCTCCATACTGGGTTGATCTCCAAAGGGGGCTGTTGGCCAGAAGTATTATCTACTTCCCATTGTTCTTCATTATTTAATGGATCCAAGAATGAAACAGATCACTGTTGGCTACCAATTGGCTTCAGATAAGCCCTACCATTCAAGTAGTCAAGCCGGTCTCTCTCTAATTTCCTGTTCTTCCTTTGAATAATCCCCTGATACATATCATCAATGTCAGAGAATATCTTCTCATATTGACATTTTAAACTGATGAGGTACCTGTTTGCATTCAAGGCACTCACAAAAATAAACATTCTCATGGTGTAATTTTCAATATTGGGCCAAAAGATCTTTATACATGTCCTAGCTGTTTTCAATAGCTGAAATTGGTATCTGGCTCGCTGTAGAACCATCCGCTCCCCAATGAAGTCAACAGTCAAGTCAGGATTCATTTACAGCTACTGCATCATCCAAGGGATTCGGAGCTGTAATTCCACTGTTCCCTTCATTGGCATTAGTAGCTAGTAGATGAAACTGCTCCTGGCCTGGTGAAAAACCATCATATGTTGATGGAACAGGTTCCAATTGACTATGAGTTGTAACCCGCTATAAACTGGCCAAAATGTTAGCTTGCGGGCACTCGGTTAACTGCTGAATAAGCAAAGTTAAATTGTTAATTGATGTTTGTAATGCATTAAATTCCACACGAGAAACAGTTTGTACATCCATTTGTGAACTTCCTTCAGCCATAAAGACGACAACTTCAACCAAAAAACACCAACTTGAATGCACCAAAGGCACGACAAAAAAGTTTACTCAAGATCAAGGTTTTATTAATATAATAGTTAAGCACTTTCGGCAAGAACAATGCATGTCTTCCTCAGGAGAAATTTAAACAGTCATATGACCACACTTTAAATACCCGCACATAAGCAATTAATTTAAAAATTTAAAAGACCATACTTTATATATAATAAAATATTGTGGTGACAAGGCTTAGGTCCCTGGAGCATGTGGCTTGGAGAGACTGGGATTTCTTTAAGTGTAGCATGTCCATCAGGTCAGGGTTAGATATGGCTTTGTACATTAGGCAGAGGTCACCTTGGAGTAGGCGATATGCAATGGAGTAGAGCTGGAGTTTTTTGAGATGGTCAGCGTATGGCATCTGTTTGAGGTCAGTAATCCTCTTAGTAAGGTACTTCTGTGGCCTTTCCAGCTGTTGCAGATGTCTTACAAGGTACATGTCAAATGGGGCATTGTACTCTATGATGGGTCTAATAAGAGATGATTAGAGAGGAAAGATGACCTCTCTTTTACTGGAGGAGAACCCCTTTGTGATGAGGTGTGCCATGTAGAAGGATTTCCTGACTACTGTGTCGACGTGATTATCAAAGGAGAGACTACTATCCACCTGTGTCCCAAGGTCTCTTATCACACTTTCAGTGTTTAGTAGGCGACCGCCTATGTGGTAGTTCATGGGTATGGTATTTTTCCCAAAGGGGATGACAATGCACTTCTTGGCATTGAGCTTTAGGCCATGACTTTGACACCAAGCATCTGTCTCAATGAGACCTCTTTGTAGAATGTCTGCATCCTTAGGTGAATCAATTATGGCTCCAAGTTTGCATTTGTTAGCATATTTCATTAGCCAGAGGCCAGCTATATTAGCCTGGACTTCAGAGAAGTAGATACCGAACAGGAGAGGACCCAGGACCGAACCCTGTGGTACCCCACTTGTCACTGGTTTGAAGTTAGATTTGGAGTCGGCTACTTTCACTGTGTGGGTTCTGTCAGTGAGCCAGTGAGTTTATCTATAATACCAGAGTGGGGAATGGTATCAAAAGCCTTGGTGAGGTCAAGATAGGCTGTATGCACTAACTTACCCTCGTCTACGGCTCTAGTGACTGCTTCAAACAAGTCTATCAGGTTTAGGAGGCATGATCTTCCTTTTACACACACAAACTGAGTGGGATTCAGAGTTTGGAGGTTACCAATGTCTTTGTTTGTAAGCTCTAGGATGATGCATTCCATGGCCTTGCAGACCAGTCTCCTCAGGCTAATGAGGCAGTAGTTCCCGGGGTCTGTGGTGGCACGCCTTTTGTGGAGTGGCATAACTGTCACTGTGTGCTACTCCATAGGCACAAAGCCTGAAGTGAGGCTATGGTTGAACATGATACTTAGGTGGGGTGCCAGTTCATTCTGTAGTTCTTGCAGAACGCAGCCTGGGATGTTGTCCGGTCCCATGGCTGCTGTGTTCTTGGCTTTGGAGAGTGCAGTCTTCACCTGTGCAGCTGTGATTTCAGGTGCTTTGCAATCATCCAGTATTGGGATGGACCCTTTGGGGGGTGAGGGGAGGGGTGAAGTTAGCACTGAATCTGTCTGCCAGGATGTTGGCAATATCAGTTGGTTCAATAAATGCAGTGCCATTGTGCTGTAGTTCAGAGCAGATCTGAGTGTTGCCATTGAGATTCTTGACATAGCTGTAGAAGGCTTTGTGGTTGTCTTTAGAATCCAAGGCAATTTTATTTTCATGACTAGCTTTGGAGGATTTTATGAGGGATCTCAGCTTCTAGCCGAGGCTGACCAGGGAGTTCCTGCAATCATGGGATTTTACTTTTTTCTGGAACAGTAACACTTGTAAAATCCACACAAACTGATGAAAAGACAAATAAGAACCAGGATACAATCCACCACAAGTTTATTTAGAGCATTTGTTTCAGTAAATGAGAAACTTCTTCAGAACACAGCCCAATTACACTACCCAGCCTTTTTATATACTCAAATCAACATTAATTAATTCATTATGTCCCTAATTAACTCTTAAAAAGACACAATCAGTAAAAGACTTAAAATGCAATAAATATTTCTAGTCTTCCATTCCATGCAGTTTTACAAACATAAAATTACAAGACATTGAAGCCCTTATAAAAATGTTATTAGATAATTTTAAAATATTGAATTAAATGTATTTTTACATCATTGTTCATGTCATAAAATATTCAGCTTTAAGTCTAAGAATAGAGCTAATGGATATGGAGCTATTTAATCCATGATGTGTACATGCATTTGTTTTAAGCTGCCATTTTAATTCCTTGTATTCTAAGTAGTCGCTCACTGGTCCCCCTCTGTCCCCCAAGGTTACTTGGTCAATAATAATAAACTTGAATCCATGTCCTTCATTATTGGAAACGTGTAGCTAAGACATTTTTGTTGTCTTTATTTTGAATGTCTCAATGATGCTGATATACTCTAGTTCTAATAGCATTGACAGTTTTTCCTATGTAGAAACATGGACATTCTGTGCATAGCGCTAGATAAACCACTGCTTTACTGTTACAGTTAAACTTCTTGTATGGAGTGTATCTACCACTGTTAGGGATATAGATAGTATCTGTTTCCAACATATGTTTGCACTGGGAGCAATATCCGCATCTAGACATGATTCCTTTTATCGTAACTGTGTCATTACCTCTTTCTATCAAGGTTTTTATATTGATATCTTTCCTATATACAATATTTGGAACTGTTCCTACTATTTTAGTAAATTCTTTCTCAATAACACAAATGTTCCAGTTACGCCAAATGATGCCCCTCAGTCCTGTAAATTGGTTATTGTATGTTAAGACAACAGCTTTGTTGTATTCTTGCCTTTTCTGCACATGATTATTCACATTAAAGGTGGAGTGCCAGTTCATTCTGTAGTTCATGCAGAATGCAGCCTGGGATTTTGTCTGGTCCCATGAATGCTGTGTTCTTGGCTTTGGAAAGTGCAGTCCTCACCTTGTGCAGCTGTGATTTCAAGGGCTTTGCAATCATCCAGTATTGGGATGGGTCCTTTGGGGGGTGAGGGGGGTCAAGTTAGCATTGAATCTGTCTGCCAGGATGTTGGCAATATCAGTTGGTTCAATAAATACAGTACCATTGTGCTGTAGTTCAGAGCAGATCTGAGTGTTGCCATTGAGATTCTTGACATAGCTGTAGAAGGCTTTGCAGTTGTCTTTAGAATCCAAGGCGATTTTATTTTCATGATTAGCTTTGGAAGATTCTATGAGGGATCTCACCTTCTTGCTGAGGCTGACCAGGGAATTCCTGCAATCATGGGATTTTACTCTTTTCTGCAACAGTTTCTTCCTTCTGTTGTAGAGCTTATTTATGGCAGAGGACCACCAGATTACCTTCCTTTTTCTGGAGGACAGTGTCTTGGTTCTGTTGGTGATGGCACAGTCCATGCACTCATGTATGTGCTTATACAGTGCATTTTTAAATGATTCACCAGTTGTGTCACTATTTTCCATCTGTGTGGGTGTAGTGAATTTTGCCACTTCTGACTTAAGAAGCATGAAATTGACTTTGAAGAATTTTTTTTACGTTGGTTTCCTTAAGGAGGGGCAGAATATGGATATCTTGGGTGATTTGCTTGTGGTTGGACCTGACCAGCAAGGAGTTGACCTCTGGTGTGGAGCATCAGTTACCCATATTGGTAATGACCAGGTCCAGGATGTTGTTACCCCTGGTAGGGGTATGGCCAAGCTGGTCCATGGTGTTGGAATTGATGAATTCCAGAAAACATTGGGCAAATGAGTTAGTACATGAGTAGTTTTCCCAGTTGATGTAGGTGTAGTTGAAATCTCTCAGAATTAGGCTATTGGGCTGTACCTTAATATTATCCAGTATATCAAGAAAGATGGAGGGGCCACCCTGGGACATGGTAGGTGAACTGTAACACACTACAACCTGAATTGCAGTCTTGCCTAGTGTTAATTGTACTTGGATAATTTCAGAGGCATTATGGTGAGCAACTAGCCTGGAGGTGTGGATATCCTTTATGAAAATGGACATGCCTCCTCCTTTAGTATTTCAGTTTGGGTTAGGTGGCTGAAAGGTGTGGTAAGAATTATAGCCTGGTACTGCAGGAGTGGTCTCTAGAGCCTTAAACCAGGTCTCTGTCACTGCACAGATGTCAATGTTCTCCATCGTAAGGAGAGCCTTAATTGTGTGCAGTTTGAGGTTTAGACTTCTAGCATTGAGTAGCATTACCCTTAGATTTTGCTTGTTTATGTCTACTATGGTGGTGCGTTTGATGTTTGAGCCTTCCCTAAAAAAAGCACTATAGGGGTGGCAAGAGCCTTAGCCAGTATCCGAAATCCCAGTGGCGACAGGTGCAGGCCATCTCTGGCCATCATGGCCAGTCAATCATGTCATCCAGGCAGACAGATACTGGATCCCCTTGGAATGACACCAGAATCTTAGCCAATTATTGAAGTCAATCATTTTGTCCTTGTACTGTGGTATCATTCTGGGCAATGGCAGAATGATACTCAGGGCTAGTGTCATACCTGCCTGGGCCACATGGTCAGAGAGCTCCTCCATGTCCCTTTTCATGTAGTCCAGGGAGGTACGTCTCAGGTCATTCACTCCAACATGGACAATGGCAGAGTCATAGTTGTACTTGTTGTGGATTGACCTGAGTTCGTGCATTATATGGTGGATCCTGGCACCTGACACCCAGCTGACAGTAACTTTCTCCTTGTTTAGCCTGGTGAGAGGGATGTCAGTGTGCCTGACTATAGAGCCGCCAATGACTAGTGTGGTGGGTACTCTGTTTTGCCTTATGGGCTGAGGTTGAGTGGCACACTGATTTTGTGGGCTATGTGTCGTTTGGGTAGTATTTAGGGGTGGTGGTTGCTTGCATTTCAGCTTTGGAGGTCTCTGTTGTTTGGGCAGATTTTTATTGAGAACCTCTGCAGATGTAGGTGTGTATTTTGTGTTGCTATGTGTGGGTTTGGGAGGTGCGGGTTTTGATGGACTATGTGTTGAGTGTGGTGTGGTGTTAACCTTCTCCTCTTGACTGTCTAGTCCAGTCTTGGATTGAGAGAGATTGGCTTCCAGTTTGGCTATATAAGTGCATCTCTCACAGGTTGTAGTGTTGGGTGGTAGGAGGAGAGGGTTGTCAGTGTACATCAGGCAACTGCTACACTGCCCCAAGATGCCCAGCTTCATCAGGTGGACAGAAGAAAACCCCAGGAGGTTTCCCTTGGACATGCCTGGTTAGTGCTTATTAATTTAAGTACTAGGAGCTGATTTCCTCTTGTTAAGTGAGGAAAGTTGAGTGCTGCAGTAGATTTAGACAAGTGTGAAGCACCAGAGACAGTTTTGAGAGCTAAAACTGAAGACTGGCTAGTTCTAAGGGAAAATATGAAGAGCAGACTTTCTGGCACCGGGAATAGTTTAACCGCAGCTAAACGCCACTGTGCAGTGCGCAAAACCACGCAAACACAGGTTTTAAACAGAAAGATGAAAGGAATAGAAATAGCCCAAAATGGCCAATAAAACTACAGATTTTGAGCTGAAACCACTCCTCCAGGTGACAGTTAGGCTGTTTCAAAGCTCACCACTCTCACTGATGAACAGAGAATCTTCCCTCTATCTTAGAAAGGTCTGGGCAACACAGAAACTTACAAACAGCCCAGAATTCAACAAAATCTGAAAACCAGACACTACTAGCTCTAGAAAGGTGGGAAACAAGTACAGTGATAGGATTTTTTTGTTTGTTTGTTTGTTTGTTTCAAAAGTTAGAGCAGATGCAAGAATAAAACACTTTTAAAGCAGAAAAAAGGCTATCACACTTGAGTGTGTAGCCCTTTACAATTAAACAGATGAAAAAACACTAAAAATTATCAATTAAAGTGCAACAATATAAAAAGCCAAATAGAAGCCATTAAGATCCGCAACCGATTTATTGATTGAGGGCTTTCATCTCACAATAGAAACTTCATCAGAATACCATTGTAACAAAAACCTCACCTTTTATACATTGTCTTAATCACATAAAATGACATCACTCCTTTATACAAAAACTGAACTCATACATAAATACAAATAACTACTTAAAAATGCTACATGACATCATCCTATATAAAACATTTACATGTAAAATTCTGCTTTAAGTTTTAAAATAGAACTAATAGAAATTGCACTGTTGAGTCACATATTGGCTTGCACACAGGACACAGTTTAAAGTTCACTATCATTGAGCAAGTCACTTTGGGTGGGGGGGCTGAATGAATATCTAGAACTGAAGGAGCTCAGATGACAAATGAGAACTAATGCCTCTGAGGCACCAGGACTCAACAGTGCAATTTCTATTAGTTCTATTTTAAAAAATAAAGCAGAATTTTACAAGTATGTGTTTTATATAGGATGATGTCATGTAGCATTTTTAAGTAGTTATTTGTATTTATTTATGAGTTCATTTTTGCATAAAATAAGTGATGTCATTTTATGTGATTAAAACAATGTATAAAAGGTGAGGTTTTTGTTACAATGGTATTCTGATGAAGTTTCTATTGTGAGATGAAAGTGCTCGATCAATAAATCGGTTTTAGATCTTATTGGCTTCTATCTGGCTTTTTATATCAGTTTGTGGTTGGTGTGTGCTTTTTATAAAGTGCAACAATATAAGAATTCAAAAAAAACAGTTCAAATAACTAGCAAAGTTATTAAAAATGGTCAGAATAATGCGGCTAGCAAAAATAAGCAATAAAAAGCAAAACAGAGGTACTTAATCCACTCAAAGTATTCCTTTTCTCTCTCTACCACTGTAGGACTCTGCAGGACACCAAGGTAGGCTCTTCCTGGGGTAATACAAGCACAAAAACTGCGCAAACATGGATTTTTAAACAGAAAGATGAAATGAATAGAAATAGCTCAAAACGGACAATAAAACTACAGATTCTGAGGTGAAACCACTCCTCCAGGTGACAGATAGGCTGTTTCAAAGCTCACCACTCTCACTGATGAACGCAGAAGCTTCTCTCTATCTTAGAAAGGTCTGGGCAACACAGAAACTTACAAACAGCCCAAAATTCCACAAAATCTGAAAACCAGGCTCTACTAGTTCTAGAAAGGCAGGAAACAAGTACAGAGATAGGATTTTTTTTTTCAAAAGTTAGAGCAGATACAAGAATAAAAACACTCTTAAAGCAGAAAAAAGGCTATTGCACATGAGTGTGTTGCCCTTTACAATTAAACAGATGAAAAAACACTTAAAAACAATCAATTAAAATGCAACAATATAAGAATTAAAAAAAAAACAGTTCACATAAGTAGCAAAGTTATTAAAAATGGTCAGAATAATGCGGCTAGCAAAAATAAGCAATAAAAAAGGAAAACAGTCATGAAAAACTACTACACTTCCCATAGAACGTCAGCAGTATAATTACAACAAAATTACAATGAATTTTACAGCAACAACATCATCAAAAAAATTCAACTATGTTTACATAAAGAATACAGCAACACCCTCTCATAATACGTGTATGTACTCATATAAAAATATGTACACATACCCATAAATACATATATGGACATATTATCAATGAAATTTCTACAAAAAATTAACAATACCTCCTGATTTAGTCCATGTGGGACCAAGGTTCCAAAATTATAAATGAAAGTAGTCTCCAGCTGATTTAACTTATTAGCAAATAGAGTACCACTACCACAGTTACCAGATAGTTGGGCTAATACACTAAAAACAGGGAATCAGAATTTCCCAAATGGCTTCAATAAAATGTTCTGCCACTGGACTGAAGCCTATATTACCCCTTCTAATATTTCCAGATGTTCCAAAATTCTGATCTTAACTTTTTTTCTCTCACCAGAAGCAAAATGTTAGCACCAATCCCAAGATGAGAAGCAGGCCACAGCCTGTTTTGTGATCCACAGTCATGTCTCAGATGATGCAAGGGTCTCTAGGCTTGTAGCCTTTTCCTGGTAGATGCCTTGAATAGCAACCAGACCAATCAGGAATGTTAAACACAGATACTTAGTCTCCAACCAGAAACCATCAGGAATCAATGCACTCTGCTCCTTCTCTCACCAGGATTAGAATATAAGCACATATTCCAAGCTGTCACCTATAAAGCAGTCATTAGGCTTTGCGGTGATCAGCAGTCTCCAGAAAATAATGTTCCTGTACTCCTTCTCTCACCAGGAGAAAACTGAAGACTACACCCAAGATGACTACTGAGAGCAGAATGTGGGATCTCCAGTAACTGGTGATAATAGATGTTTAAAGGTAAAATGAGAAAAAAAAAACATTTTATCCTATCCTTTTGTGCTTACTCACACCAGCCAGTGAAATAAGAGAGGGAAGGAGATATATGGTCAAATTAACATAAGGGGCAGGCAACTAAAAAGACAGTGGTGTTTAAGAACACCACAGTAACAGGGTGTAAGGGTGGAAATAATTCTGTCTGACTCACAAGAGACACAGCTGTGGTCTCTTTTCAATTTTTAATATGCAATTAAAAGCAGAATACATATAAAAGACATTGTAAAAAAAATCACAGCATACAAAACAGAAAAAGGCAATAAAGTAATAAAAAGTACAAGAAATCAAAATCAAACTGACCTTTCTCTCTCAGCAAGCTGTAGCAGAGTCTGGGTGGGCTTTTTCCAGTAAAGCTTTGAAATATCTTATTTTACCCCTTAAATAGATTCTAGCTTACCGCCTCAGCTCACAGATGATTAACCTTAACTGACCTGTTCTAACTTTTGTGTGATTCCTTAATTGATCTGTTCTAATTTCTGTCTAACTCACAAGAGACACACCTTTGGTCTCTTTTCAAGTTTTAATATGCAATTAAAAGCAGAATACAAGTAAAACACAGTGTAAAGAAAACAGATCTGAGTATACAAAACAGAAAAAGGCAATAAAGTAATAAAAGTTACAAGAAATCAAAAGCAAACTAACATTTCCCTCACAGCAAGCTGAAGCAGAGTCTGGATGAGCTTTTTCCAGTAAACAAAATGACTTGCTTACAGGCCAAGCTAAGATACGAGCATGCACTGTAGCCCAGAAATGTCAAGGACAAGTACAGTGAAATAATTCTAAAGGAGTTGAAGTGAAATGGGGGAACTGTAAACAAATAATAATGGTTTGTACTGCATAATTAATTAATATCGAGGGAGAAATGGGTAAAATGTATTTGCATATGCAGGCAAATATGTTGAATTGTCAAAGGGATATAAAACTGCAGTGTAACAAAGGAGAGTTAAAATGTGATATACATGTTAATAAAGTGCTGAGTTGAGATGAGAGTTACCAAGGACAGAAGAGATATTATGGGATGAATGCACATACTGCAGTTATTGCATATGAGATTTTTATACAGGGAATTTATATATGCAAGCCAACACCACTGCTGCATTCTCCACCTCAACATGTATACACAACAACAAATGAACCGTGCAGCTGTAATGTCAGGCACATTAGAAATGGGCTTTTTTTGCAAAGAAGTGTCACTGGCAATCATAGTAAAGGGGTTTATCACATATGAACTTGTAATAGACAAGCAAGTGTTGTATAGTAATGTAATTGCTAAAATAACACACAACATACATAAGTGACAAATAACTCAGATTGGATGACATGCCATGATTTTAAGTTTTCCATTGCTTATTTAAAAATATTTAAGATATTGTTATACTGGGCATTCTCACATGGAATTACAGGGAATAGTAACATAACAGCAGTTCAAGAGCACCAACACACAAGAAAGTGTGAATAGAAGACTGAGCACAGTTTATGATGGTCTGGCAGTATATCATACAGTAAGAAAGATTTATAAGTCCACATATGCCATTCAGATGTATAGTGTGATGAAAATAATTGCAGTGAAAAAGAAATATCTGGATGAAGACACAATACAGAGCATAATTATTTTGGGAATAGGTAGTGCCTGTCAAGAATGAATGACAATAAACATTTGCATCATGTAATTTTTGAACACAAGCCAGGACATATGTGAGAGAGATACATACCAATCATGGACACCACAGAAATATGCATATCAGTTATGTCATGAAGAAACCCTTGAAGGGCTTACAGCACTTTCCTATCATAAGGATATGGATGCCCTGCCGTGTAGGACATGACTTGAAAAAGGTGGCTGCCTGTGTGTGCCATAACTATTGCGTATGTATAAGCCATTGCTGTTTGACAAACAAATGTTAGCAGATTCAAACCCCTACCTATTACACTAGGATGTCTACAGACCTATGTAATAACTGCAGTTGCCACATCCCATAGCAATTTAAGCTGTCACAAATAACCAAAATCAATATGTGCATTAAGAAAGGACTTATGAATATAATATGAACAATCAAATTTAGTCAGAATGCTGAAAAGGAGCTACACATTACTGTCCATACAACAACAAGCAGTACAATATCAGTGTTTCTTTAACAAGGAATCTGTTTCTACCATGTAGTACACATACTGTTCCGGAACTGAACCACAGTCTATCTGTGTAGGTATTCTATACAAGCCAGTACTCAATGCATGTGTTACAGGAGCACTCACAACATGATATGCCTCAAATAACCATTTCACTGCCATGCAGTCATAACCTGTAATGATATATAATTATCCAACATAAAAATTGATAAGAATAACTAGTTACAATGGTGTTTATATAATGCCAGTATATTCACATAATACTGCTCTTTCAGGAACTGAACAGCAAGCTGTGTGTGACTATAATGATGTGGATAAACCACAAGCACCACAATGGAAGTTTTAACACAAGTGTGACACTCCAACTATGCTAACCCATTACCTCATATATATGTGTTGTAAACAATCTCTTTGAGATAAAAGGTGTGATGGAGGCTGTCCTGCTGTAAATGGACACATCATACCTGCAGCGGATGCTATTCATGCATTACAGTATAAAGCCCAACAATGCTATCAGGAAATGAATGTGGATGTTGAACACCTAAACATTTTCCAGCAGCAAACACATATTATAAAGGATGAATGTAGTATGGTAGAAGTGTCACTACAATTGTGAGATATGTCTGAATGTGAAGGCATTACAACATGTTATTTCTGCAAGGAATCTGTGTGGCTATAATTGCTGTACTAAGGCAACAACATACAGAATGTTAACTTGTTCCATTGTGTCAGAATAACCCTTCCTATACATGTTATGCAAGGAAAATGTCGTCACATGTCAACATTACTCTGAATGAAAGCATTGTTATATGAGAAATTATCATAGCTTTTGTAAGAGGAAACATTTATACATGCACAACAGATGTGTTTGACAACAGTGTTAATGACATTTACATTCATAATAAGACTGACAGAACATTCACAAACCACTAATGGCTGGATTTGAAAGAAGTACCTAAGATCATAAGCTACAGCTTAGTGCCTGAAACGCAAGCACTGCACGATGTGTTGAGGTGCAAAGCACACTATCAAAGTCATGCAAGACAGGAAAATCTGCACTTCAGATGTGACATACTGCAGTTATGTTAGCATTATGTAGTTACTGTGAGGGCAAAAAATTATTTTGCCTGGAAATGCTAGAATTTGCTAGTGTAACGCTCTGTCACTGCAATCCATCTCAGAAGTGGAAGTGGACATAAAGATGGTTGTAAGGTAGCCAACTGTTTCTGATAGGAAACACAGTCTCTATTGAAACAGGGACAGACTCAAACCACCTACCTGTCTGGTTATACCATCTATACAGCACAGTATATGCAGCCAGCACCAGAGAAAACTGAGCAGAGTTGAGGTATACAGCATCTATGTATGAAGGGATGACATCAACAATACATTGCCAAAGACGTGTGTCTGACAAAAGAGCTTTTACAGCTACACGAGATTGTAAAAGTTGCCATTGCAAATGTGAGTAAACCAATTATGAATTAATTTACAGTCAAACATATACACTTGTAGAAGTTAAGCACAGCTTGTTTCAAACCTCATGCCTATCTATATACGCATTCTATAAGAGTGTAAGAAACACCAATGCCACAGGAGAAGTCTTGACATTTAAAGGGTGACAATTTAATTTAGAAATAATGACCTCATCAGTGTGTTGTACCAGGTATGTAGGCAGAGAATACAATTTTGTAATTGTATCCTCTTATTGCTGCCCTGCAAACCACCTATCATTTTAAAAATTGAAACCCCCCCCACGCATACACACACACACACACACACACACACACACACACACAAACACACACACACACACACACACGCGTGCGCACTCTTAACAAATGTTTGCATCACTTTCTTCTAAAACCATTTATCATGAAAGGAGATACTGCCAGCACAGCTATCTGGAATTTTCTAAATAATTAGTTGTCATTTGTGAATATCAACATGATCTATATAAGATGTTTGTGTTACAAATTAGAATCGTAAAAGAGACTGAGATAGCTGGAGGCCAAAAAAATGAGACCCTGAGAGTTTAGACGCTGAAGACAATGACAGGTAGAGGTAACTTGAAAAGGAAATGCTGACTCTTCGCCAGGGTCTTGGAAGTCATAGGTAAGGGAATAACCGAATGCCAGAAGAAACAAAGGTCCGTAAATTTCTTCTGCAATTTACAGATGGTGATAATTTTGATAGTTTTATTCATATAAATGAACACAAATGGAAAAACAGAGAAAAACAATGAACTGGTAACCACAAAAATCTCCGTAAAACAGGATTTCCAATAAAGGCAGTCCCACAAACTCCGTAATAAAGTACCAGCTGATAGCTTTCCTTCAAAACTATTCAGTCCTCAAAAACGACAATGGATAATATATAAATATTTTATTTCCACAAACAGACCAGCAAGTTCAAGAACAAGGATTAAGCACTTTCATTTCCAATACAGGAAACTTCATCAGAATAATGAATGCAATTCTGCCTGTGTATTTATACAAATCTAATTCAATTAATTATTCTATTTGTCATTCACTTTATTAAAATTGAATTAAAAACATGGTTCAACCTATTTTCACTTTAAATACTACACTTGAAAAATTGCACTTAAAAAATGACGCCACTTCAGAAACTTTGAATAACTGTGGTTAGGAGAACTGCATTATACCTTTTGGCCCTATAATAAGGCATTATTGTACACAATTGCTGAAATTAAAATAACCCTTACAATAAAGGTATGTAAAATATATATATATAATATGTAATAATAAATGATAAAACTTATGTCTAACAATTTATTATACTACGTTATGTGATGGCAACAATCTACAACAAAACAATAATAAATAGTAAATAGCAATATTGGTGTCAATATATAAATAACAAAATATAAAAAATATATAAATATGTAATTGATGATTTAAATTTGTGATGTATAAATGTATATATATAATGTAATATATAAGTCTATGGTTATGTAAAAATAATGTGTTTGTGTATGTATAATTATGGTTGATTAAATAAAGTTGGTTATGTATATATAAAAAAACATAAATAATTGACTTGTCATATCCAACATAATGGACTATGAACTCATATTCAAAACTTTTCTTTTGTTGTTATTTTTAACTTTGTTAGCCCTTACCCTTAGGGCTGGTGAAACTGACACACCGTCATTCATTCCTGGGGGTGTACTAGCTTCCAATCGTAATTGCCATATCAGTTCCCTGTAGGTTAACTGATTTTCCCAATCTCCCCCTCTGTTGTCCCTGGTTAACATTTCCAATACCCAAAATTTAAAATTGGCTTCCTTACATGACAATGTATGTCTAAAAAGTGCATTTGTTTCCTTCTTTCTATTTACGTCGTACATATGTTCGTATATTCTTTGTCTCAAAAGTCTTTCTGACTTTCCTACATAATAAGCCCAGCAATAAGTACAGTAAACTAAATATACTATCCCTTGGGTGTAACAAGTGTAATGTTGCTTGCTTTTAAAACATAATGGAATAGTAGGTATGGTTAGTTCACTTGTGTTGGCTATAAATGTACATTGTGAACATCTACCACACCGAAAAGTTCCTTTTTTCTTGTTGTTTTCGTCATTCTCATATCCACCTTTTTCAAAAATATTCTTGAGATTAGGACCCTTTCTGAAACTGTAGCATAAATGTCTATTGAATATATTTAACTTATTGAGCATGCTCTTGAATATATCCCAAGTCTTGTTTATAACTCTTCTAATTGCGTGGGTATTGGAATTGAATGTCATGACAAAAAAAGGGGTGACTGCTTCCTTACTTTTACTGTAAGTTTCATTGTTTTCAGCTTCCAACATGTTATCTATAATGTTAATTTCCATATTACTACTACCGGTATTCAATAAAGGCATGTATCTAGTACCCCAGCCTTTAATCACCTCTTGTTTAAGTGACATGATGACTGATTCTGGGTAACCTCTTTCTAGAAATAATTTCTGCACATAATCCATCTCTTTTATAAAATCCACATACTCTGATGTCATCCTCGCCACCCTAACCATTTGTCCTTTTATAATATTTTTCTTCTGCAATGGAGGGTGGTTATTGCAATAATGTAGATAAGAATTAGAGAAACAAGCTTTTCTAAAAATTCTAGACACATATTTTTTATTCTTATCATCTTTTTGGATAGTGACATCCAAGTAATGTGTCTCCTCCATGTTAAATTCATGTGTAAATTTAAGGAACTGAGTGGAGTTATTTAAGTATTCCATAAAATTGAATATTACTTGTGGTGTACCTTTCCATACAATCAATATGTCATCCAAGAAACGCTAGTATTTTTCTATATTGTCCATGAATGGAGAATTGAACACAAAATGTGACTCCCAGTATAGCATAACTATATTGGCAAATATGGGGGCACAATCTGCCCCCATAGCAACCCCATCCAACTGTTGAAAAATATCTCCTTGAAAGTAAATAAAGTTGTTTTTTAGTACCAGTTCCATATTCTCTAGTATTAATCTGAACTCACTCTCATTTAAAAATCTGAACTCAGACAACATGAGTTCAAACTCTGACTGTGTTTTTTAAGTTAACACCTGAATCTTATAGAAAAAAAGTTTTGTGAGCATAGAAGCAAGGCAGATGAAAGTGTGTGTGAATATATTGCTGAACTAAGCACTTAAGTGGGTGAGTGGGTGTCAGGTCCCCACTTTTGAAGGGCTGGCAGAACTTTTGGTGAGGGAACAAGCCCTTAGCAGTTTGCCTGAGGACATGAGAATCTGGTTACCAATAGGAAATGTTATACCACAGATGAGTTGGGGGGAAAAGGTAGACCTATATATAGCATGCAGGGCATCACTGCACAAGAAAAGGATACCCAGTGCTGTAAATGGGTCTAAAGGAATCCATGGTAGGCAGCCTAAACCCCCCCAATAGAGTTCGCCAGTAACAGAGGAAGCCAGTGGGGCCATGTAGCATATAGATGTCCATGGAGGCAAGGTGGAGAACAAAAGGTGGAGGAGCCAGTAAGTGGGAATGACAAAATGCCAGCAGTAAGTTGTCTGGAGACAACAAGGGTACCATACAACCACAAGAGGTTATATCCTATCTTAGTAGATGGAAAACAGGCCACTCCTAAGGGAGGCACAACCTCTCACCTAACCATTTTGAAGCCTGCAATTGTTAAAGAGGAGCACTACTTCTTTTGGTAGTCTATTCCAGTCAGAGCTTTAGGAGGGACTCCATTCCAAATACCTTTGACTAGGGTTAACCTTGACATGGAGGATGAAAAATAAAGCAAGCAAGTAGGTGTGTTTGATGATATCACTGCAGAGGTCCTGATAGGGAATGATTTTGATAGTGTGGTATATTTTGTGCATGCAGTTGCACGCAGTGAGGCTTGGAGACAAGCATGTCAGTTTGGTAGCCTGGGTGGGACTCAGACAGACTGCACACTTACAGCTAGGACTGAGGATGTGGCTACTTCAGGGAGGGAGTTACCTTGTAGCAGTGAGACTGAAGGTGAGCCACAGCTGCTTGTGGGTACTGAGGTTACCTTGGACAGATTGATTGCAAGGCCAGAGGTGGGTAGTAGTACCCAGGCTGACTGTAAGGCACTTCTGTCAGAGGATACCAGAATTCCTGTGGAAGGGGAACTGGGAAGGGTTACAAGGAGAGAGTTGAGACAGACTCAGCTCTCACACCCTACATTACAAGGTCTGCGGGAGGTAGCCATTGAGGCACCTGATTCTCAAGGAAATGGGGAATCTGTACACTGGGACAAAGGGTTACTGCATAGAGAGTGCACCCCTGAGGGATGACTAGAGGGTGAAAGAATACAGCAGTTGGTAGTGCCCAGAGCCTACCATCTGGCACTTCTAGCCACAGCCTATGTTCCCTTTGCATGTATTATGGGCATAAAGCATACCAAAAGACAAATTATACAGAACTTTTATTGTCCTGGGATTTCCAGAGATGTAACAGGATACTGCAGGACCTGTGAACAGTGCCAAGAGGTAGGCAAGGCAGGAGACAATTTCAAACCTCCTAAGGTGCCTTTGTCTGTGATTGAGGAGCTATTTCAGAGGGTAGCTATGAATATTGTAGGGCCTCTGAGTACCCCAAATTCCACAGGAATGAAGTATATCTTAGTGGTAGTAGATTATAGAGGAAAACAGTTTTTAATACTTAATAAATAAACACCTATCCAGGCATGTCTAAGGATCAGCTCCCAATGTTTTCTCCTGTCCACCTGATGAATCTGAACAACTTGAGGCAATGCAGCAATTGCCTCATGTACACAGACAACACTCTCCTCCTACCAACCAACACTACAACATGTAAGAGATGCACTTATATAACCAAACTGGAAGCAAAGCTCTCTTCACCCAAGACTGGACTAGACAGTCAAGAGGAGAAGGTAAACACTTGCACCACACTACACTCATCACATAGTCCCTCAAAACCTACACCACCAAAACACACACATAGAAACACAAAACACACACCTACATTCATGGAGGCTCTCAAAAAAAATCTACCCAATCAACAGGGACCTCCAAAGCAGAAACGCAAGCAACCTCCACCTCTCAACACAACCTGAATGACACATAGCCCACAAACGCAGTGTGCCACTCAACCACAGCCCATAAGGCATAACAACGTACCTAACACTCTAGTCATAGTTGATTCTATAGTCAGGCACACTGATGTTCCACTCACCAGGCTAAACAAGGAGAAAGTCACTGTCAGCTGCCTGTCAGGTGCCAGGATCCGCCACATAATGCATGCACTCAGGTCACTCCACAACAAGTACAAATATGACTCTGTCATTGTCCATGTTGGTGTGAATGACCTGAGATGTATCTCCCTGGGCTACATGAAAAGAGACATGGAGGAGCTTTCTGATCGTGTAGCCCAGGTAGGTATGACTCTAGCCCTGAGTAGCATCCTGCCATCACCCAGAATGATACCACAGTACAAGGACAAAATGATTGATTTCAACAATTGGCTAAGCTTCTGGTGTCATTCTAAGGGGATCCAGTATCTGTCTGCCTAGGATGACATGATCGACAAACCACGATGCTTTGCCAGAGATGGCCTGCACCTGTTGCCCTTGGGATTCCAGATACTGGCTAAGGCTCTTGCTACCCCTATAGTGCCTTTTTTAGGCAAGATTCAAATGACAAATTCACCACCGTAACAGGTACAAGCAAGCAAAATCTGAGGGTAATGCTACTCAATGCTAGAAGTCTAAACCTCAAAATGCACTCACTCAAGGCACTCCTTAAAATGGAGAACATCGACATCTGTGCAGTGACAGAGACCTGGTACAAGGCTCTAGAGAGCACACCTGCATTACCAGGCTATAATTCATACCACACCTTTTGGCCACCTAACTTGGACTGAAGCACTAAAGGCGGAGGTGTGTCAATATTCATTAAGGATATCCACACCTCCAGGCTAGTTGCTCAGCATAATGCATCTTAGTTTATCCAAGTGCAACTAACTCTGGGCAAGACCACAATGCAAATTGTAGCTTGCTACAGATCCCCCATCATGCCCCAGAATTCCCACTCCTCATTTCTTGATACACTGGAAAATATTAGGGTACAACCTAACACCCTAATAATGGGCAATTTCAACTACCCCACCATTAACTGGGAAAACTACTCGTACCAACACTTGTGCTCAACGTTTTCTGGAATTCATAAATTCTAATGCCTTGGATCAACTTATCCACACCCCCACCAGGGGCAGCAATATCCTAGATCTGGTTATTACCAACAAGGGCAACCGATGTTCCACACCAGAGGTCAATTCCTCGTTGGTCAGATCCGACCACAAGCAAATCACCCTAGACATCCCAGCCTCACCCCCCATTAGAGAAACCACAGTAAATAATTTCTCCAAAGTCAACTTCATGCTTTTTAAGACAGAAGTGGCAAACTTCACGACACCCATGCTGATGGACAGTAGAGATACGACTGCTGAATCCTATACAATTGCACTTTATAAACACTTACACGAGTGCATGGATCGTGCAATCCCTAACAGAACCAAGATGCTATCCTCCAAAAAAAGGAAGCCGATCTGGTGGTCCCCTGCTATAAACAAACTCTACAACAGAAGAAAGAAACTGTTGCAAAAAAGAGTAAAATTCCATGATTGGAGGAACTCCATGGTCAGCCTCAGTAAGAAGCTGAGATCCCTCATAAAATTCTCCAAAGCTAGTTACAAAAACAAAATCACCACTGATTCTAAAGACAACCACAAAGCATTCTATAGCTAGTCTCAATGGCAACACTCAGACCTGCTCTGAGTTACAGCACAATGGCACTAAATATACAGAACCAACTGATATTTCCAACATCCTGGCAGATAGGTTCAGTGCTATCTTTACCCCTCTCTCATCCCCTAAAGGGCCCATCTCTATACCGGAAGAATGCAAATTACCTGTAATCACAACTGCACAGGTGAAAAACACAC
The DNA here is from genome assembly GCF_019279795.1 of Protopterus annectens. Lineage (NCBI taxonomy): Eukaryota > Metazoa > Chordata > Ceratodontiformes > Protopteridae > Protopterus > Protopterus annectens. The sequence continues at coordinate 1,507,537,811 of NC_056725.1, forward strand.
TCTCTAAAGGCAAGAACACAGCATCCATGGGACCTGAGAACATCCCAGCCTGCGTTCTACATGAAGTAAAGAATGAACTGGCACCCCACCTAAGTACCATGTTTAATCATAGCCTCACCTCAGGCTTTGTGCCCACTGAATGGTGCACAGCAACGGTTATCCCACTCCACAAAGGGGGAGTCACCACAGACCCCAGGAACTACCACCCCAATAGCCTGATGAGCCTGGTCTGCAAGGCTATGGAGTGTATCATCATGGAACTTATAAACAATGACATTGGTAATCTCCAAACTCTGGACCCTACCCAGTTCGGGTTTGTAAAAGGCAGATCATGTCTCCTAAACCTGATACACTTCTTTGAAGCGGTCATCAAAGATGTAGATGAGGGTAAGGTGGTACACACAGCCTACCTAGATCTCGCCAAGGCTTTCAACACCATCCCCCACTCTGGAATTATAGACAGACTCACTAAACTAGGTATAAATCCCTATGTCACAAGATGGGTTGCCAACTGGCTCACTGACCGAACCCACACTGTGAAAGTAGCAGACTCTAAATCCAACTTCAGACCAGTGACAAGTGGAGTACCACAGGGTTCAGTCCTAGGTCCTCTCCTGTTTGATTTCCACTCTCTGAAGTACAGGCTAACACATAAGGTCTTTGGCTAACAAAGTACGCAGATGACTGCAAACTAGGAGCCATAATCAAATCTCCTAACGATGTGGACATCCTACAAAAGGGCCTCACTGAGACAGATGCCTGGTGTCAAAGCCATGGCTTGAAGCTCAATGACAAAAAGTGCATTGTCATCCCTTTTAGTAAAAACTCTGTACCTGTGAACTACCACATAGGCAGTAGTCTACTTAACACCAAAAGTGTGATAAGAGACCTTGGGACACAGGTGGACAGTAGTCTCTCTTTTGATAATCACATTGTCACAGTAGTCAGGAAATCCTTCTATGTGGCACAACTCATCACAAAAGGTTTCTCATCCAGGAAAAAAGAGGTCATTGTTCCCCTCTACTCATCACTCATTAAACCCATTATAGAGTACAACACCCCTTTTGGTATGTACCTCACAAGATATCTACAACTGGAAAGGCTACAGAAATACCTCACAAACAGGATTACTGGCCTCAAACAGATGCCCTACGCAGACCATCTCAAAAAACTCCAGCTTTACTCTGTCACATATTGCCTACTCAGAGGCGATCTTTGCCTAACATACAAAGCTATGTCAAGCCCAGAGCTGTTGGACATGCTCCACATAAAGAAATCCCAATCCGTCCGAGCTACATGCTCTAGGGACCTAAACCTTGTCACCACAATAAACAGAACATGCTGGGGGGATAGATTCCTGTCTCAGAGACTTCCCACACTCTGAAACAAACTACCTATCTATATAAAACAAAGCTCCTCATTAGCACTCTTCAAGAAAAATCTTGATGATTGGATGGGAGATAGGAAATTCACCCCAGGGATCACTTCTGTGGCTCTGCTTGACAGGGGCACAGGAAAATAATTCTATTGGGAGGCAAAAGCCAGGGTACCATTTAGCTAGGCTTATATAGGCCCTAGGGCCAATAGCCTAGTACCTACCTATGAACCTATGAACCTAGATACCCTGAGATGGTGGCCCTGTACCCCATTGAGGCAGAAAAGGTGGCGGATGCTTTGTTAGAGATTTTCAGCAGGGTAGGTTTCCTAAAAGAAATGCTGACTGACAGAGGTGCCAATTTCATGTCAGACCTGCTGGCTTGTCTGGGGGAACACTGTGAGGTGAAGCACTTAAAGGCCACCCTCTACCATCCCCAGACCACTAGTCTTGTGGAGAGGTTAAACTCTACACTAAAGACCATGCTAAGGGCATTTGCAGACCAGTTTAAGAGGGAGTGGGCCAAAGATGTGCCCCATCGGTTGTTTGCTTACAGAGAGGTGCCCCAGGAATCCACATGTTTTTCATCCTTTAAGTTGCTGCATGGACATATGGTGAGAGAACTTCTAGATTTGATTGTGATGAGTGGGAGGGGGAGTGTGAATCCCACAAGAAGTCTGTTGTGACATATGTCCTAAACCTCAGGACAAGTCTTCTGGAGTTCATGGGTTTGGCCCAGAAGAACCTGGCAGAAGCCCAACATAAGAGAAAGGTCCGGTATGATAGGAATGCTCAAGCTACAGAATATTCTGTGGGGCTGTAGGTTATGGTTCTCATTCCTGTCAGACACAATAAGCTGGAAGCAGCTTGGTAGGGACCCTTCAAAGTGGTAAGGAAGGTCAGTGATGTTAACTACATGGTAGAACTGCTAGGCAGGTGCACAAATTGTACCATGTTAACATGATGGACCCTTACCATGATAGAGAGGGCCTTGTGTTGAATTTTTGCAGTGGATGGCTGGAGGAATCTGAGTGGAGCTGGTGACTAATCTCCTCAGTGGGGCTCTGACTGACACCTCATTGGAAGGGGTTGCAATGTCCCAGCAACTATTCCCTGCCCAGGTTCGAAAAATCTGAGCAGTGTTACAGGAGTTTGGGGATATGTTCACTGGGAAATCAAGGTGAACCCATCTGGTGCAGCACCATGTGGATACAGGATCCCAAAAGTCTATTAGGACAGGCACCTTATAGGGTGCCCAAGAGAGTCAAACAGACACTGAGAGAGGAGATACAGGAAATGTTGGAAGTAGAGGTAATTCAGGAATCCAGCAGTCCCTGGGCCTCCCCAGTGGTGTTTTTACCAAAGAAGGATGGCAGCACCAAGGTCTGTGTGAACTAGAGGAAATTAAATAGTCACACAGAGTCAGATGCTTACCTCATGGTTAGGACAGATGAAGCCTTAGAGCAGCTGGGTGGGGCTAAGTATCTGACAACTATTGATCTTACCAAGGGCTACTGGCAGGTACCATCGACTCCCAAAGGTAGAGAGAGGTCAGCCTTTGTGACTCCTTTCAGCTTGTATGAGTTCAAGAAGATGCATTTTGGGATGAAAAATGTCCCAGCAGTTTCCAGAGGTGGTAGATCATATCCTAGCAGGAGCAAGAGACTTTGCCCTTGCTTATCTGGATGGTATTGTCATCCACAGCCATTCCTCTCAAGAGCACCTTTAGCATGTCAGGGAGGTGCTGGGCAGACTACAGAGGCAGAATTCACCATTAAGCCCAGTAAGTGTCAGGAGTGTATGACGGAGGTCTCCTACCTGGGACATAGAATGGGGAGTGGTAAGATCAGACCAGAACTTGGCAAAGTGGAAGCAATTCAGGCATGGCCTACTCCTGTTACCAAAAAGCATGTGAAGGTATTCTTAGGGATAGCAGGGTACTATAGAATGTTTTTCCCCAATTATAGTACCATGGCAGCTCCCCTCACAGACCTGACAAAGAAAAACAGGTCAGATAAGGTAATGTGGACTCCAGCATGTGAGCCAGCATTCCAGAAGCTTAAAAGAGCTTTGGAAGGACTCCCTGTGTTAGCCAGTCCAGATTACAGCAAATAATTTGTTATGCAGGTGGATGCTTCAAACCATGGATTGGGGGCTGTACCAGCCAGGTTTCCTCAAAGGGAGAAGAGCACCCAGTGGAATATATCAGCCATAGGCTCCAACCCAGGGAGGAATGCTATGCAGCTGTAGAAAAGGAATGTCTAGCCATAGTCTGGGCACTGCAGACAATACAGACACTACAGACAATTCAGCCTTATCTGTATGGAAGGAAATTCTCTGTAGTTACAGACCACAAAACGTAACATGGTTACATTGATCCAACTAGCAAAATGCCAAGTTACTAAGGTGTAGCCTAGGGCTGCAAGCATATGATATGATAGTCCATCACCACAGTGGGGTTTGCAATGCCAATGCAGATGGGCTCCCAAGACAGGGAATGGGGTAAGGTATCCCCAGATAGGATCATCCCTCACAAACAACATTTCTCCAAGGTCACTTGATAAACTAGTTTGAGTCTTCGAAGGGGTAAGAAGTGTCACAAAAGGAGATACTGCCAGCACAGCTATCTGGAATTTTGTAAATAATTATTTGCCATTTGTGAATATCAACATGATCTATATAAGATGTTTGTGTTACAAATGTATTAGAACTGTATGTCATGTATATATCAAAATAGGTTTGTACAGATGTGTTTGTTAAAAAAAGTGTTTTGTAAAGTACAGAGCTTAAAGATGAATCCACAGTGTGCCATGCTGGAAAAGAACAGAAATGGTGCATACACTATTGTAATTGTTTAAATGTATATATTTTAATAGTGGAAACTGGAACAAGGAGGTTAACTTAATTCCAGCAAAAGTTCAGAAAAATAACTGAAACGAAATTACTTTATGGCAGCTACAAAAGCAGTGTCTGTTCTGAGTGGCTTTCTGCATGTTCTAGGAAGTGTTTTATTGTTTTATGACTTTCAACATTTGCCATAGATCTGAGGTCTATGTATTTTCACAGGTAGATGTTAAATACTGCTAGCTTCCAGCAGTGAAGGTTTCACCTGGGATAGAGTCAGATGACAAGAAATTATGTCATTATGTCAGCTATCCCACCAGTAATATTTGAAATATTAATTTTAGAACTGTCTTAGAGAGACTGAGCATTATGTATTCTGTCTTTGACCTGACAATATCAGCTAGAAGATCCATTCACCACATCTGCCTTGCTCTGATGAAGTAAGTTATTATGGAATAATATAATTTTCTTAGATGTAGTCAAGAATATAGCAAAGCTTAGCTTGGATATTTTCTTTATTTATTTGAGACTATCCTGCAATATTGTTTTAAATGTTTCCTGTGGTTTTGAACTCTGTTGTCACTGTAAATATATATTTAGTATTGTCTTGTTTTTTTTTTTACTATTTATTATTAAATATATTTAAACCTTTTATTGTGGCTGATCTGTGTAGAGATATTTATGTTCTGAGAGTACTTGCATATTTATTTGGTGACACTGTAGGCCACTTCAAATAGCCTTACTCTTGGTCAAACTACCCTTTGTATTAATAGTAACATTATGCAGTAAGATTGAACAGCATTTGTTAAAGGCCTTAAAGTAGCTGCTAATGAGATGGCTGGTGGCAGTGATAAATACCTTATAGAATGGGCAAAAGAGGGCATAGCTATTAAACATGTGCCAGCCTTTCCCAGGTGTGTGTGTGTGTGTGTGTGTGTGTGTGTGTGTGTGTGTGTGTGTGTGTAAATCAAACCTCAAAGAGTGTGTGTGTCAGCTGCTTGGGCAGGGACAAGAAGCACTAGTTGGACAGAGAGGGTCCTGGATGGCTTGGCTTGGCTACACAGCTGATATCTCAACTCTATAGCTGTGCCAGTGGGAGCCTTACTGGGAATCTGGAAAAAGAGTGAGAAACCATCCTCGGACTGACTGTGGTCTTTGTGTGCTGTTATGGGAACTTGCACTTGATGCAGAAAGCTGCATCTGGAAATACTGTGTGTGTACTTGTCAACCTCTCAGTGTATGTCCCCCACTGGTGCCAGTGGTGAGGATTCAGGCTCCTTGATTACAGGAATCAGTGGCAGGCATCCCACCATTAAACAGATATTTTTGCAATCTAGGAAGCTCTATTTGGATGCACTAATTTAGACAGTTGTTAACATAATTTCTAAATAACCCATGGTTTCTCTAAGTAATGCATAGAACATTGTATTCAATAGGGTACAAAGAGTATGCCTAACTACACCCTTGTGTTGCAAATGAGCTGTGGTTGTGAAAGGTGGGATAATAGGATGGCAGAGTCATATAGCAGTTTAAAATGTTTCTCCAGAGTAGAATTTGATTATAGCTGTATTATAGGACATGCTCACCTAACTGTAAACACCCCCACTAATACACAGACACTCAAGTTCCCCATATTGAGCATCAAGCCTTCTACCTATCTAATTACACAATTCAGAGAGTCTGTATTAATCCCAAGCACCAGAAAAGTCTGTCTCTTAAGGGGAGAGAGTGGACTTTTGTCAGGATGACTTCACCAGTGTATTGCAGAGAGGATGCTTCAGTATAAAATGGGATAGGGGAGCTGTGCAAAGAGTTAAATGTATTTTTCTAAGGGGAATACGGCACCAAGCTTTATACATATTCATACATTTCCCATACTGAGTACTGAACCTCTTACCTGCCTAGCTCATTAAACAAACTAGAAATCATTTCATTAAGTACAAGTACCAGCAGAGAAGTCTGATGCTTAAAGGGAGATAGTGGACTTTTGTCAGGATGAGCTCAGCAGTATGTTGCAGAGAGGATGTTTCAGTAAAAAGTGGGATAAGGGAACTGCATGAAGAGTTTGGTGTATTCTTCTTTGGGGAAGTAGTTACAGCACCAAGCATTATGCAGACCCAAACAAGTTTCCCATGCTGGAGCATTGAACCATCCACCTATTTAGTTGCACAATTTAGAGAGCACTGTACTATTCATAAGCACCACAAAAAATGTCTGACTCTTAAAGTGGCAGAGTACACTTTTGTCAGGATGACCCTATCAGCGTGCTGTAAAGAGAATGTTTCACTAAAAAAAGGGATAAGGCAGCTGTGTAAAGTGTTAAATGTATATTTCTCAGGTGAAGTGGATACAGAACCAAGTATTACACACACAAGTTTCCCATGCTGAACATTGGACCTCCTACCTATCCAGTTATACAGTTGAAAGAGTACTGTATTAGTTGCAAGTGCCACCAGAGAAGACTGACTTGAAATTGCAAGTTTGTACTTCCTGAAAGTCTACTGTTTAGAGAAGATTATACCATGTGTCACAAGTTGTTAAACAAATGCATATGTTTGCAAACTGCACTATAGCATCAATGTGACTGCCTCATGCAATTATGTACTTCTGTACTAATATTTAGACACTGTCATTCATTTATGGTGTGCTACTGTAAGGGATACTGGCATATTTCACATTTGCTGCTGTAAACCAGTGGATTATTAATCAAACATTCCTGTGATTTCATGTCAGGATGATTGCACACCTGTATTGTCTCATACTTGCAATATGTGCATTGGCAAGACAAACATCCAGGTCTTACATAGTAAAGTGCAATGCAGAATGATAGTGATGGATTCTGTGAAAATAGGCTAACCAAGCTTGTAAAACAGTTCCAAGTATAAACATTATAGAGCAGACATACATTAAAGGACTGAATTAATTGAGTCAACATCATTCTAAAATCAAGATAATCTGTTGACAAAATGAATACGGACATAAAAAGTACAACCTAAAACAACAGTTATTTGATTTTCTTTTTTGTTTTAATTTTACTGTTTGAGTGCAGTGCTGCCAAGCAAAATTGCACCACTGATGGCAAAGTATTAGTGTATGTGTAGTCATGTCTTGAAGTGTTGCACTTAGAATGGGAATTAGCGGTACTCCGTGTTGCTCTGTGCTGACTTTTGTACAAACATCAGTTTCACAACAGGGAGTAGGCACATTAATACAGCAGCAGAACAATGACGTGTTAAAGAAAGGGGCAGCGACATTTACAGCCACAGGAGTCAGACAAAACATTCTGAAACATTTTTTTATCTATCTGAATTTGAACCTTTAGAGGATTGCAGAAAAACATTTAGATCTGAGTATTATCTAAGCATGCCATGTAGGAAGTCATACTTGTGATCGTTTACATCTGACAGCAGATTTCAGCCAACTTGAATGTATGTATTCATCTTCATTATCCTACTGACCACTATAATCTATACATCCAACTCTTCAGTTTGTTGAAAAGTACATTAAACTGAATAAACCTAGCTAACACATTGGCACAGAGTGCAACAGAGTAATGTGGCAGAACACAATAAAACCACAACTATTGCAAAAAGCTGTGTACATTCATTTAGCTTTAGTTACATTTGTTACCCAGCACTAGACATTGCGCAAATGCAGAGGTGGAAGAATGATACAGAAGGGAGAGGATACACTGTCAGGGTGAGATGGAGGCAGGGACAAAGTAGATTATGATAGAAGAAGGATAATGTTGACTCATAATAATATGCAATCAAGAGATACACAAAAAGTAATGCACCAAAAACAGTCATTAACACTTAGTTAATGGGTGGATTGGAACCCTTAAAAAAATAGTCAAAAATCCATTAATCTATGTGAGCATTGCTTTATCATGCCACAAAAGAATTACTACCTCACGACATTCAAATAACACAACTGAAGCACAATGACAACTTACTGAATCAGAAGGGGTGAACAGAGAGACACGGAGACAGATGCAAAGAAAAATAACAATACTATGTTTTGTGGGACATGTAGGAATATCAGTATGATGTTTTACTCTTACTTCTTAAATCATCATTATTACTGTACAATACAATGCTTTCCACAGGGAGAAATAAAGGGCTGGAAAGTGCAAGAAACGTGCGGACATAAGCAGGATAAGGCTGGCTTAATAAGTCTCCCTGTTGGGGCTAGAATGTTTTTGCAAATGAGGTCTTACTGCACTATTCACATGGTCTGTTACTGAAATGTTTTATATGGAGAGAAATGCAGACATTTACAGCTAAATATAGGACAGCAATATGAAATGTCATGATTTAATAAATTGATCTGCAGTTGTATTCGGACCCAACTGTATGCAAAAAAAGCAGTTTACAAACTGAGTAATTACTTCAACATGTCACAGAGGGAATTACACCTTATTACATCCAGAAGCCTAAGAACTGTTACACTAACTGCTTCACAATACCTTTACTATGCTTTTACTCTGTATTTCCATAGCTCAGCAGATTATTTCAACATGTCACAGAGGACATTATTTATACTTTATTATATCCAGCAGCCTAAAACTGTTACATTGTTACACGGTAGTGCCATTAGTCTGCCTTTACTCGGTATTCCCTTAGCGCAGTGGCTTTAAGCACATTTTGAGGAAAGTAACTGGACCACTGTGGATTAAAATGAGTTGAGTAATGCAGGTTGGGGTATGTTACCCGCATACTTCACAAGACATAACTGCTCTAAACACAAAGGTAGGATATGTGATGAGTCATTGTGCCCATCATGCATATGCTTGTGAATTTTAAATTAAATGTCATCGCCATCATGTTTAAGAAATTGAACACACATTAGATTGAGGTTATATGTGAAGAATTAATGATCTATGTTAAATAGAACAGTTAACTTATGCAAGCAAGTCTGATACATTGTTTGCAATAGACATGTTTAACATTATCATCTGTCTTTATTCTTTATTTTTAAAGTCCTAATCAAAATGTTTTGAGAAATGGGATTCTGACATCCTGTCTGAAAATATCATATAGTTGGATTTGAACCCTTCATCACCCCTGTTCTGTACCTAAACTCACTGCAACTACACCTTGTGTCACAGAAACAGATATGTGACAAGTGGAACTAGGGTGCTGAGGGAAGTGCAATGTTGTGAAGAGTATTTGCTCTACCTAAGGCAACCTAAACTAAATTTTTCACTTTTTTCTCTCAGGTAGTGACCCTTGTCTGTATGTTCCCAAGTGAAGAACACATGCAAATTAAAATGAAACAAAAATAAATTACATATTGTGAATAACTGTAATGTGATCTTTAAACAGGATTCAAACAATGTATCATGTGCCTTTTTTTCTTTCAATTCAATTTACACTAAACAGCATGCAAATGAGGTAGAAAGAGAACAAGAGAGAGAAAAAGGTGCTGAAATAGAAGAAACATTATGAGAAAAGTAATTAAAATGTACACTTTTGATATTTCCTCAACTTGTTTGTGTTTCCACATGAGCATATGCTCATTAAACATCATTATGTTTATACAAACACATGCAACATCTGGATTAGAACCTCAGGGCATCAGACCTTCCCAAGACATAAGTCAGATTTTTTTTACAATGTGTCACACACATTATACTGTGACGACAAAAATGTGGTTACCTATTCTCACTATATGACCTGCTATCAATTTACATTACAGGAGCAACAGACAAAACTCCTGACCTTTGTCCTGTGTAATTTGCAGTTAGGTATGTGTATGACCATGATACTGGCAGCAGGGCAGATGAGCTTTCATTACGCAATATAAAATAAAATATTTGAACACTGCCTTCTTTGCTTCTCTTTATTTTGTGAACATCATTCAGAGATATATGCTTCTCTAACAAAACAACTGTGTTTTGCCTTGCAGCCAGTATATTTTTCAGTGAATTATCAGATTCCTTATAATTGCAAACAAAATAGTAATCAGAGGCACAAACTGTTGCACTTCATATCAATGTCGGGAATGTTCATCTCCTAAGTCAGTCAACGGTAGTCTCATTTTCTTGTCAGTACCTTCTCACCGACGCATTCTGATTTGATGCTGCAGTCAGAGCAATCATTCAAACTTGCAAGCAGTTAGTAGCTAACAATTCTCAGTGCTTGTCCTTGCAAAGGTAGGGCATGTGCATTCAATTGTGTAGGCCTTTACACTATGCTTACATTCCCTGTAGTTAGTGCAGATTTTGGAATTCAGGAATGCTAATAAATTCACACCTCATGTGTATATTCACAGAGCTCGCAGGGTTGGATCTTCACTATATCAAGGTAATCGTTTAAGCAAGGAAATGTGTATCATGATAGGGGTGAGTGTTTATCTAGAGAACTAAATGCTGCTAATTGCTTGCAAAACATGTTTCTACTGTTGCAACTAACTTGATGCAAAGGTAATCTGCTGTTTTTTTACAAAATGTTGCATTTCAAACTTTGTGATGATTACATTTTACAGTCACCCATAGCATAGTGTATGCATTGTTTATCCCTTCTTGGTGGCATAGTTATGTATGTCCATTATTTGCTACATTACAAATGTTTGTGGAAAATATAACATGACATGGAATATTTTCTATGCCAATTTGGCAAGTTATTGCTGAAGAGTGTTGCATCACTTTCTAACAATGTCAGGGACTGACATTTGTAGCCCACAAACATGTTAAGCCTATGATATACAACTGACCTCCCTCTACACAAGGGGACATCCAAGAACACTTTTATCCATTTGTACTGGAAAAGTGTGCATTGCTTTGGTTAATGCCGCAATGTACTATTCTGTCACACAGCTGTTGTCCTCCATGCATTACATGTACACATTTTTTTTATTTCCTTTCCTTTTTGGGGGGAGGGGTATATTTACTTGTATGTACAAATATGGATCTTTAATTTTTTTAGTTAATTTGTACATTAATGTTGGTTCTGACATGGGTGAAAAGACTAGTGGGTGTATTGAATAACTTTCAAGTAGGCAATACAATTCAATAACTTATACTCACTTCTTTGGTGTTAAAATTACCCTCATGTATTGTCCCCTACCACCACTGCCCTGTGCTAATGATGGATGACTGTGTACTGGCCTTTACACATTTATAATGTAGTTACGCTACATAAATGTGTGGGAAAGTAAAATGCCTGACACATGTTATTGTACAAAGTCCATTGGATGATACTGTAGACATCACAGTCATATAGCATTACTGACTTTGCTTTACACAGGAGCGATGTCTCATCTTAAATATATATATAACTACTTCCATATAGAACTAAGCTGTTAGGTGATTTTTTTTTTTTTGTTCAACAGATTTCATACTTACCTTGGGCATCAGATGAGGATGGAATAGATTCTGTATTTACTATACTGTTTCTATGTCCGCCTGGTTTTGCTGTACAGTGTTCTGTGTCATGCAGTCCATAATAAGTCAAATGTGGTCTAAATGCCACTTTTTTCTTGCCTTAGGTCTGGCAACAGCAGAGCAGCACCTGGATTTAAAGTTCCTTGTATATACAGCATAATAATAGCAGTACCTAGTGCATTCCAAAGGGTTTGGTGTACAGGGCAAAAGCCTAGACTGAGGGTACATGATTGCTTTATAGCTTCCTGAATAGCTCTGCCATATTGGATTGGTTAATTAGCATGCAGTTTCACTCATTATGCTGTCATGAGCATATTCTGCCATTTATCTGTGTTGGGTAACTCTACATGTTATGTAGAAAATGCATAGCACATTCACTGACCACTTAGGTACCTAATATCTTTCTCCTACTCACACACATAGTATAATTGATGCCAGGCAACTCACACAACCTGTACCTCCTCATGCACTGGCTGTGAACTACTTACATCAGACAGAGTCAGCACTGAACTCAAAATGCATCCACTGCTACACTTTGAAGGTAAGTCATGAACCTACAGTGTAGTTTTTGAATGATATTATGGCATATTCCTGTATTTAGTAGGTTGGATCAGTAAACAAGTAAATAGTGCTGTGAATTTGTACAAAAAGTACTTTAACGTGTGACAGCAGAGAGACCTTTACTTTACTCATATGTGAGCATTAGCAAGTACTAGGCCTCAAGTTTCAAAGATTCACACAATCCTACCTCTGTACTACACTGATGCTCACTACATGACCTTACTTTTGCACCATTCCTTTCTACTGGAAAATCTGTAAAGAGCTAAGTTAGACAATACTGATATACATTGCAGTTTCTGACTTCACAACCCTTCCTGAGATCAAACAACAGACAGGAAACAGAACAAGGAGAGTAACTTGATCATCATATCCTTGTTTGGGCCATAGCAGTATCAACTTTTTTTACCCACAAAAGAACAGGCTATGTTTGATTGTGACATAACAGCACCTGAGCTCCCCCCCAAGAGCATTGTAGCCTTGCTAAACTTAGCAATGGTCCTCCCAAAAGTACAGTATATGTCTGTTTGTGCCATCCAACCTGGTCTTCACTTGTTGCCAAATGCATATCATATAACTCCCAGTTAATATCCACACCTTTTAAAGCCAAGGATATTGAATGTCTTACACACCTGAATGTCTCAAAGTACCGGTCAGATAACTGATGAAGTTCCAAGAAACACAGACAAGTAAAACAAAGCTGTATATTTGCAAGCAGAATCCTAACAGCTTGTGTGATCAGTAAGTGCACTACGTCCAAGTATAATAAAGAGGTTTAAAGTACAAGTCACAACTGAAGATCTCATAGCAGAGTACATTCTGATGCATTTGTTTGTGTGAACAATGACTTCAGGTCTTTGCTACAAAGGCATTTGTGTGGCAAAGAGGGCTAAGGCATCCATCCTGTTTTCTGAATCTGCAGTGTTGTGAGAGTTCAAATCCTAAGCTATGTAGAAATATCTGATGTGCATTATAATTTTGTAGTGTGTATGTCATACCCTCCTTTTGCTCATTTCACATATGTCTCCCTTTCCATTTCTTTTCTTTTTTTTTATTCCACTGTTTTCATGATGCACCACATAGCACAAAGAAATGACTGCAAGTTTGGCTTATGTGGCTTGCGAGAAGCATGACATTGCTGAAACCGGAACACCTAGGAAGCAGAATTGCACACATAGTAACTAGATACATTCAATAAATGCTTTTGGCCATCATGAAAACCCAGAGTAGACTAACTGTCACACATTAGTAATGCGGCTCATATTTGCTCACTGTTTACCTATACGCAAACAGCTGTATCCCGCATGCATGTACACTTAGTTAACCATAGCACAAATCAGCTGCAGGCTGCACACATCTTTCAACTGTTTAGATATTTGTTGAATGTCCTGATGTTTGCATCACATTTTTGCCCTGCTCCTCATAAAATGTTGTTTTTCTGGCAAATAATTTGACAATACTTGACTACTGAAGCAAGAAAACAATGACAGACATTTGAATTTTCAAACCTTCTATCCTTCACACAATTCACTGTATAAGTTTGTAAGAGCAGTATGTAAAATGTATCCCTATGTTGGGTCCTTTTTCAACCCAATACATATGGCTTTGTCCAGATTCCTTGCTATAAAAGGTTGTGAGGTATGGCCAAATGTTCTATGGAAATGTATATATGATGCTGTCTGATTTCAGTCCATGTGTTGGCCACACACCCACAAGCATTACAACCCCAGGATCTCAGTTTATTTTTTGCCGCCACACATATATCAACCACACAACAAAGTCTAATTTATAATGTTGTGTGCACCCTCATGGACAGTCCCAGTTAGTGATGCTCACAACCTTGCTTTGCTAAATGCAAACATCCAAATATGCTCAAAAAGGTACTTATGTTGTTATAGAGGTAGGCTTCTAAGCAGCCTAGTACTATTAGGCTATTAGCCTCATATGATGCTATGACCCCATGTGGATATGCAGGCCTACCAAGCTGTTGTTCCTCACATTGCCTGCTGATGTCATATACTATAAGTCCACCTGCACTCCTCTATAAGCAGACTTGTTAAGTGGCACAAGCATTAAGTACTGTGTTCTGTAGTCTGTGCACTTAAATAAGTTTTGTTCTCACTTCAGTTGACTGTGTGTGTGTGTGTGTGTGTGTGTGTGTGTGTGTGTGTGTGTGTGTGTGTGTGTGTGTGTGTGTGTGTGTGTGTGTGTGTGCGTGTGTGTGTGTGCGTATGTGTGTGTGTGTGTGTGTGTGTGCATGTGTGCATGTGTGTGTGCATGTGTGCATGTGTTTCTAGTCAGCAGAATAGAAGTGCTATCCTGCAGTTACTTCTCCAGTGGCATGGGTGGCCATTTTTTTGATAGCTGTTCATCAGTACACATTCATTCCATACCGGCATCCCAAGCTATTATTCCTCACATGTCCTGTTGATGTCATTTACTCTAAGTTCAACTGCACTCCTGTATAAGTCAAACTTGTTCAGTGGCATGTGTGTTAAGCAGTGTTATGCTAGTTACTTATAAAAGTAATAAGTTACTATTAATAGTTACTTTTCAGTAAAAGTAATATATTACTATTACTTATTACTTTTCTAAAAAGTAATATATTGCTGTTACTAGTTACTAACTAAAGTAATGCATTACTTTTACATACGTATAGTTCATCAATTATAATATTGAGATTTACTCACTCAAGTAAGCACATACATATAAGTGTATTGTTAAAGTTGTATACACAATGTTACAATGATGATGAATAGCATTTAACAGTTGAAAAACTCCAGCAGACTAGTCTTTATAGCTGGGTATCACAGTGGGTAGTGTTGTCACCTCACAGTAAGAGGTTCTCTGGTTCGATTCTCAGTTGTGGTGCCTTCTGTGTGGAGTCTGAATGTCATTCCTGTGTCTGTGAGGTGGGGCAGTGGATTGGACATTTGAAATTTGCCCTAGGTGTGTGTGTGTGTGTGTGTGTGTGTGTGTGTGTGTGTGTGTGTGTGTGTGTGTGTGTGTGTGTGTGTATGCCTTTTGAGGAAGGTTGGGAGTTGGGTTGTCAACTCAATGCCATAAAAGTCTACTGACACTTGGTCTGTGGACTGATGATCTGCCATGGTGAGCCCTAATGGGATCAGCCAAAAGGAGATAAAGACTAGTCTTTATAGCTAGAGCGTCACAAATAATAATTAGACCAAACCATACACCGCCTGCAGCAAAAGACCTATAGGTTCAGTGGTGTTTACTGGGCTAATGACCACAAGGGCCTTTTTAAGCTTAGCCATGCATCCCAAATCTCTCTGACAAGTTCTGATACCCTTGACAAGTGTAAGCAGGGGTGTCAGAGATGAAACATTTGCAAGCTAGGGCCTGGAAGATGAACCATTTACAGCTTGCCTATGTCCATCAGAGACATAGGTGCCAAACTAGGGATGAATTTCCTGTTCCCCATCCAATTGTCCATGTTGCACATGAATTTGGTTAGGAAGGAACTCTACTTCACATGGATGGGAGTCTGTTTCAGAGATGGGATAATCTCTGGGATATATACCTGTCTCTCCAGCAGGTCCTATTTATGTTCCAGGCAAAGTTTAAGTCTTTAGAATGAGTAATTCTGGTGCTGTTTGTTTTGTGGATGTGTGGGAGGTCCATCAGAGTGGGGTCTGACAATGCCCTCTATGTCAGGCATATATCTACCTTCAAACATCTGTAGGAGACAGAATACAGGGATAGAGTCCTGAGGCAGTCGGCATAGGACATTTTACTTAAGCCCTGTATTCTTTTAGTGAAGAACCTCTGTGGACATTCCAACTGTTGAATATGCCTGGTTTTGTACATACCAAAGGGGGCATTGTACTCAATGACAGGTCTGATAAATGTCAAATACAGTGGAACAATGACTTCCTTAGACTTCGATGCCATACCTT
The DNA here is from genome assembly GCF_019279795.1 of Protopterus annectens. Taxonomy (NCBI): domain Eukaryota; kingdom Metazoa; phylum Chordata; order Ceratodontiformes; family Protopteridae; genus Protopterus; species Protopterus annectens. Next base: position 1,507,553,892 of record NC_056725.1, read on the forward strand.
TGTTTATAAGTTGCACAATATCGAATGATTTCCTAACTACTGTAGACACGTGATGGTCAAAGGCTAGATTACTATCTATGTGTGTTCTTAAGTCCCTGACTACTGGGTCAACCCAAAGTGGTATGTTGACAATATGATAATTACCAGGGATGGATGACTTCCCAAAGGATACCGTTATACATTTCTCGGCATTTAATTTTAGTCCATGGCTCTGACACCAGTTGTTTGTCTATGTCAGCCCTTCCTGGAGAACGTTTGTGTCAGTGTGGGATTCAATGACAGATCTTAATTTGCAATCTGCAAATTTAGTCAGTTAGAGACCACTGACATTGGCCTTGACTTCAGAGAAGTAAATGCCAAAAGGAGCAGTCCAAGGCCTGATGCCCAAGGGGCTCCACTTGTGACTGGCCTCTTTATAGAAATGGACTCCCCAATTCTAACTTCCTCGGTCCTGTCTGTGAGCCAGTTGGCTATCCACTGGGTGACATATGGGTTTGTAAACCTCTTGAGTCTGTCAACAATGTCTGAGTGGGGTATTGTGTCAAATGCCTTGGCCAGGTCAAGGTAGGCAGTGTGAGCCATTTTGCCCTCATTCATTGCTTTGGTGACCCTCTCAAAAAAAGTCACCTGGTTGAGTAGGCATGATTTGCCTTTGCAAAACCAAACTGAGTAGGGTCCAGTGACTGGAAGTTTACTATACCACTATTGATCATTTCCATGATAGCTCTTTCCATGGATATACATATAACACTTGTGAAACTTATGGGTCTGTAGTTTCCAGGCTCTATAGATGACCCTCAGTTGTGCAGAGGGATAACCGTTGCTGTTCTCCATTCACGAGTCACAAAGCCTGTTTGGAGGCTATAGTTAAATAGCAATTCCAGAGGCCCTGATAGGTCATGTTTCATGCTATTTAGAAGGCATTCTAGGATACTGTCTGAGCTTTACTGGAAAAGCTCATGAAGACTCTGACACAACTTGCCATAAGGGAAAGGTTAGTTTGCATTTGATTTCTTGCATTTTGTATTACTTTATTGCCTTCTTTTATTTTGTATACTGTAATTTGTTTTCTTTACACTGTGTTTTACTTGTATTCTGCTTTTAACTGCATATTTAAACTTGGACAGAGACCACAGCTGTGTCTCTTGTGAGTAACACAGAAGTTTTCCCACCCTCGCACCCTGTTACTGTTGTGTTCTTAAACACAACTGTCTTTCTAGTTGCCTGCCCCTTATGTTAATTTCACCACATATTTCATTCTCTCTCTCCTTTCACTGGCTGTTATGAATAAGCACAAAATTATCATTTTGTGAAATCGCTCCCCTTCAACTATTTAAATTTATTGGCCTTCCCACTGTATTCCATAGAGCTAGAAAACAAAATTGCCAACCCCCGATCCATCTTGCTCTTTTAAAATTAGTAACTTTCCACTTAGACAGATGAAACTTTAGTTCCCCCTTTCATATCTAACTGCTTAGTGCACACTGCAGTTTTTATAATATTAACCCATTTTTTTCATCTTACCTTTAAACATCTATTGCAAGACCACCAGTTATCGAACAGCCCATATCTGCCTCTCAGTAGTCATATTGGGATTAGTACTTCTGTTTTCTCCTGGTAAGAGGAGCACCGGGACATTATTTCCTGGAGACTGCTGATCACCACAAAGCCTAATAACTGCTTCATAGGTGACAGTTTGGAAATTTTACTTATATTCTGCTCCTGGTGAGAGAAGTAGCAGAGTGCATTGATTCCTGTTTCTGATTGGACAGTGAGTGTCTGTGCTTAATGTTCCTGATTGGTCTGGTTGGTATTCAAGGTATCTACCAGGAAAAGGCTACAACTAGCCTACAGACCCTTGCATATGTGGGACAGTACTGTGGATCACAAAAGAGGGTGTGGCCTGCTTCTCATCTTGGGATTGGTGCGAACACATTTTGCTTTTGGTGAGAGAAGAAATAAAGGAGTATTGTATCCCAGCAGAGTGAAGCTGTGGTGAGACCAGCACTAGTAGTAGCCAGGCAGTAGCCATTCATGTGACTACCATCTTTTCATGACTCTTGACAAGCTAATTATTTGTTTTTATTAAGTACTGCTTGATTTGTTTCTAACTTCAGAATATCTGCCTAAATACTTCATCCTTAAATTTTCAGGGTTTATGTATTCATTTCCCTCTCAAGTATTTGGCTGTGCCCTGTACAGACACAGACATTTTGAGTGATATTTTTCCTGTAAAAGCACCACTGAAAGGTCTCCAATACCTAGTTGCACACAGGACAACTAGTTTGAATTGACAAGCACTGTCCCTAGAGTTGCTACCCAAATACTACTGACATTTCTTTATATTCTCACTCCAGCTATCTAATCAATAAACAAGGGTCTGTTGCCATAGATATGAACTTTCCCACTGTCTCCGTTACCAGCTTGGTGGATATGGGCATCCTGAGGCAATATAGAAATTGCCTCATGTTTACTGACAACCATTTAATTCTTAAACAAACTGGTATACTATGTGAGAGATGTATTTACACAATGTCACTGGAGGCAAAGCTCTTACATAAAAGTATTTCTAATGTCAATGAGGTTGTCAGTAGTACACACGCTGCACCCACCACACACAATTCAAAGCAGACATATAGACCCACATATGCTGAGGCACTTAAATGTAACCTTTCTAAACCACAAACACCTTCTAGATGAAGTACACATAACAAACACCCTCAGCAGCCCAAATGCACTCTTTCAAAACAATAACCACACATCAACACATAGAGCCACATCTCATGGATCCTCTACTTCTAAGCCCATATGGCAAGTCATCACACAACTCAACATTCTGATCATTGAAGACTCCATCGTGAGACACAGTGATGTCCCTGTCACCAGGCTGAGTAAGGAGAAAGTCATTGTCCATTTCTTATCAGGGGCTAGGATTCACCACATTATGCATGCACTCAGGTCATTGAACCAGAAGCAGCAGTATGACTCATTCATAGTCCATGTGGGAGTAAATGATCTGAGACATACCTTCCTAGACTATCTGAAGAGAGACATTATGGAGCTCTCAGAATAATTCTCTCAGGCTGGTACAACCCTAGCATTGAGCAGCATTTTACCTTCTCCAAGGATGGTCCCACAATATGAACAAAAGATGATTGACTTTAATAATTGGTTTAATTTCTGGTGTTATTCTAAGGGGGTGCAATATCTGTCACCTTGGATGGAGATGGTCAACAGACCACGCTACCTTGCCAGGGATGGACTGCACCTCTCCCCTTTATGCTTTTGAATATTAGCTAAAATATTGTCTTCCCCCATAGTGCCATTTTTAGGTAATGCCAAACTGAAAGTACTTCTGACATAGCAAATCAAAACCAAGAGAATCTAAAGGTATTACTGCTAACAGGAGAATGCATTTGCTTCTCCATGTTCAAATCATCATAGGCAAAATCCAGTACCATTCCCTTACAACCTATAGGTCCCCCCGTATGACCCAAGAAACCCATACCATGTATTTAAACTTATTAGAAACACTCACCATCTAACACAATAGCATAGTCATGGGCAACTTTAATTACCCCATTATTAACTGGGAATCGTATATGACACCAAACAGACAGGCACAGAGATTCCTTGATTTTGTAAACACAAGCGCCCTGAACCAAATAGTCAATACACCAACCAGGGTGCAACCATACTGGATCTGGTCCTCACTAATATGGGAGAGTGCTGCACACCACCTACAGTAATGTCTTCCCTGTTAAGGTCAGACCACAAAATGGTCTCCTTTGAAGTAAAAATAAATCCTGGACCCCCAGCTAAACCTGGAATATTCAGGAACTACTGTAAGGCTAACCTCTTGCTATTACGTGATAATCTGGCAAAATGTCAAACCCCCATAAACCCTGGGAAGACTGCTGCCTATGCAGAACTGTTCACAGAAACCCTGTACAAGCATGTTAATAGCTGCATAGAAGCATCTGTACCCACCAGGAAGAAGTACAGAACTAACTCAAAAAACAAGCCACCCTGGTGGAATCACAAAATCAATAGGCTGCATAACAGATGGAAGAAAACCATGGCAAAAATTAGGAGGTGCAGCACCCAGCAGGATAAAAGCACTCTCATCAAACTAAACAAACTTCTCAGAGGACAAATAAAGTCTGCCAAAGCCAAATTTGAGGTAATTTTAGCCTCCCAAGCCAAGAACAACCACAAGGCATCTTTTATCTATGTCCGCAACCTCAAAGGCAATACACAATTGTGTGCAGATTTCATTGTAAATGGAGCCATGTATACTGAGCTAGAAGATATAGTAAACCTACTGGCTGATAAATTCAGCTCCAACTTTACCCCTCTCTCCCCCTCGACTTTCCCTCAGGAAATACCATCAAATATAACTCCCCCCTGCTATCTCTAGGGAATACGTCCTTAATGCTCTCTCTAAGGCCAAGAATACTACATCAATGGACCAAGACAATATCCCAGGATGCCTTCTACCTATCACATTTTGTCTATTTTCAGCAACTAAAATTTGAAACCTGAAAATAATGTTAAATAGAACATAATAAAAATTGTCAAGACAAAAGTTGTTTGATCATAGATTTAGCCAAAGATTCCTGCTTGGTGCAGTGGGTTGGGCATCAGGTGTTAAACAGATGAGTAGTGAGCTCAATTCCAATTGATGGCAGTATGGCGAACCAATGTCATTTTTTATATGGCAAGATAAGAAAATGATCTTTAGCAGGCTAGAATTGTCCCAGTGTTAGGGGGTGTTTTAGTGGGTGAGCAGCCTACAGTACCAGGGCAGGGCCGAAGTCCAGGCGTTATTAGCTTTCACCTCCTTGTAGTGCTAAAAAATGAAGCAAATTTTGTTTCAGACTAATTCTAATGACCTGATATGAATGCTGCTTGCTATGAGTTGTGCCAACATTATGTTGTAATTTTTTATCCAAACTGCCCCTTCAAAGTCTCTGTTACCCCCAACGTCTAATTACTATCCATACTATCTAGTGCCCCTGGATGTTTTCTATCGCTATTTAGGGGGTGATATCACCCACGTTGAGAAACACTGGTTTATGCAAAAGCAACTCAAAAGTAGCACACATTTAAGTTAATAGTTACTAAAAAGGCAATATATTACTATAACTTAATTACTATTTTTAATATATTACAGTGATATTTTACATATTGTAATCACTGGTGTTAAGTACTGTGTTTTGTAGTTTGTGCACTTAGATAGGTAGGGGCTCTGTTCTCACTTCAGCTGACTGCATATGTGTGTCTTTAGTCAGCAGAATATATGTGCTATCCTGCAGTTACTTCTCCAATGGCATGGCTGGACATTTTTGTTTTTGATAGTTTCTCATTCCTATACAGTCATTAATTCATTCCATACCAACCTCCTAAGCTGCTGTCTCTTAAGGGCCTGCTGATGTCATCCACTATAAGTTCACCTGCACTCCTGTATAAGTCAGACTTGTTCCGTGGTGTGTTCCTTAAGTACTGTGTTCCATAGTCTGTGCACTTAGGTAGGGGTTCTAATCTCATTACAGTCAACTGGATGTGTGTGACTTTAGACAGCCAAGTATAAGTGTTATCCTACAGTTACCTCTCCAATGGCATGGCTGGCCATTTCTTTGATAGCTGTTCATCCCTACACAGCCATTCCATACGGGCTTCCCAAGCTGTTGTCTCCCACAGGGCCTGCTGATATCATCTACTATGAGTACAGCTGCACTCCTGGGTAAGTCAGACTTGTTCTGTGGTGTGTGTGTGAAGTACTGTGCTCCATAGTCTGTGCATTTAGATAGGTAGAGGTTCTAATCTCACTGCAGTCAACTGTGTGTGTGTGTGTGTGTGTGTGTGTGTGTGTGTGTGTGTGTGTGTGTGTGTGTGTGTCTCTCTCTCTCTCTGTGTGAGTGAGCTGTAACTTGATATTACAGCAAGCATTTTACACCAGCAGATGGGATGCATATCTTGTCTTTAACAGACACTGCTAATGTCATCATCTATAAAGGGTTCTCAGACTTGTATCATAGGGCATGTGTTGCACTCAGTGATCTGTAGTATGTGTACTTAGACAGGTAGGGTTCTATTCTCACTGCAGTCAAGTGTGTGAGTGTGTGTGTGTAAGTCAGCTGTAACTTGGTATTACAGACAGCATTTTACATCAACAGGTGAGACACTGTTATTCCTATATGCTCAGCAGACAATGCTTGTGTCATTGGTTATATCAGAATATTGTATATGCATGTATCTCACCAGGGCATGATCAGACAGTGGCCTGGATGTCAGGCAGTCATCAGATCATGTGATACAAGACAGATTAAACTGATGTGTTTTAATCTGTACACATACATCATGGCATGGTTTGTAGGCTCTGTGTTAGCTTGATGAGAAGGCCCTGTGGGATGTCCTGCTGATGCATTTTTTGATGAGAGCATGATACTGTACTTTCTGATGAGATTATGCTACAGTGCTGTCATGCAATCCAAAGATCTGAATGTGATGGCATGACTTATGTGCATCATAAATCTGTACTGGATAATCATTAAAGGGAACAGTTAGAAAGTAATAAGACACATTGCAGTTGTTGACTTCATAATATTTACAACAGAATACAATATAAAGTAATGAAATTATGATGCTACCCACTGTACAACTTGGGAAGGCAAATATAATTCACAGGTATAATTAAAATTTAAACAATGCAAATGTAGATATAATAAGCAATAAGGTAGCTAAGCACCCTGTGCATCAAACACAAAGATTTAGTTTCCCTGAATGCAAAAGAGAGAAATTAGGGATATGGCAGTTATCATCACTTGCACAGGGTGTTGTGGAGGGGCAGGAGGTCTAGGCTGAGAACAAAGGCTGTTGAGTGTGTGTCAGTAAGAATGGGGAAGCAGGCAGACTGAACCATGCAACTATTGTGTATGGATCTGTAGGTGTCCTCCATGTGAAAGTGGTGTGTGACAGTCTGCACGAAGACAGCCAAGCTCAGTGCTAGATCTACATATTGGTATGTTGGCAGGTATGAGCTGTGCATGGTATGTTGTCAGTTCATTGTTGTCGCCCTCGACCATGAGACCTGGCTCGGCTAAGAGATGCACTGGCACCATCACATGCAGTTCTACTACTTGAATGTGACTGTTGTCTGCTGGATGAGCTCCCTTCATGGGAACATCCAGGACCATGACTCCATTGCATGCCACATCTGGGAATGGACAGCACACTCTCTGATGGTGCAGGGGTAGTACTGCCACTATGGGAGTGTGATCGGGCATGGCCACATTGGCTAGGAGCAGATGATGTGGCTGACCTACTTCCCCCTCCTCATCACAGACACTGCACAGTCCATGATATAAACCCTCATTCCATCACAGACATGTTCCAATTGTGTCATTCAATTGATCCATTCAACTGGCTACACAGTGGAGGCAGTCATGATATCAGACTGTGCCACATCTAGAACCCTGAGCATTTGTTTGGACCGCCTTTCAGAACATGCCTGTGTCTCCATGGTGGCCCTAAACATCCATTGAGTGACACGGGAAGAGACACTTGCACCAGGTGGTGGAGGGACAGCAGGCCTCCTCTGTCCACCCCTATCTGCCCTCCTGTGTGACACTTTACCAACACTTTGGCTAGGGATAGACTCAACAGGCACTGAAGCCACAGTAGCCACACTCCCCTGATCAATGTCCCCATCCTTAACCTGTACAATATCTCTGGCCTCAGTGGACTGGGTAGGGGTAGGCCTACTGGCTGTATCTGGAAAAAATGAAGGGGGTCACTGGATGCCAACCTCGGCACCAGATTCAACCTCTGCACCCCCAAATGTGCCTCAGTTTGGGCACCATCATCATCAGTGTCTATTGAGACACTGACATCAGGTCTCAGAGTGCCCACACTCCCACTGTCACACTCACTTGTGATAAAAAGGGAGAAACACAGGAATACTTTTATACCTGTGCTACTTGCTTGAATATATTCTAAAAAAAAAAACTGCTGTCACTATTACAGACAGTACAGCAACACATACAACAGGCCTGAGAGGACACATTATGAGGTATCTTGAAATTATCTACAGTACTGACATAAATGTATTCCTGATGGTCCCAAATAAGTAAAGCAAGAGGTAATGGTAACAGCATCACATTTAACAGTAAAACAGGGAGCAATACATTTACACCTCTATATCTGCAGTACCTCAAATGTTAACAAGAATGTGGCTGACAACTTCAAATTAAGCTTATAACTGTAGCAATCTTAAATCCACCCACCAAACAAACAACTGACACAGACATATACATGCACTATGACACAGTATTCTAATTATCATCTAATGAAATATACCTGGAAGCTCCTCTTGGGATGCAGGAGTTGCACCCACAACTAGAACATCCAAAAAGAAAACTTTACAACTAGAACATAATGTGCCATGGATTGCTGGGAGCTATACTGGGTGGCAATATTTACCAGGAATTCCTCAGTAGCAGTGAGAGGGGGTTCTGCAGTAGGACTCTACCTGTGACTTGACAATTGCATTCCACTGCAGCTGCATGCCTACATACAGCAGTTACCATGTCTGTGGCTCTGTGACCCACCTGCTCATATATGAGATTGTGTCGCCAATGATCGGTGTTAATGTTGGCCACTAATTCATCCCAGAGGGCTGTACGCTCAGCCATATTGGCCCATCCCCTGGACAGAAGCACAGCAGCATGTTGCCTTAAGGCATCGGTTATCAGATTATTCTCTACATCTGTAAATGGGGGCCTACAATGAGCAGACATATTGTGTCCTACAAGACAAAAGAATGATAATACATATGAGGCTCACATAACTACAGATTAACTGTTTACAGATAAAGCAGTAAAAGAAAGCTGTCGGTATTCTCGCCTGGATAAACATGAAAGTGTCTGCATATTTCAGAAAAATAACAAGATGAAGGATAAAAAACAAGGAAACTAAGAAGAGAAGCATATCCTTGTTTGTGCCACAGCAGTAAGTAAAATATGCTCACCCACCCAAAGTAACAGTCCAGTCTAGTTAGTGCCCTAGCACTAACTCATCTTTTGTTTCCCCAAAACAAAATGACAGGCTAAGGACACATTGTGCTAAAAAAACATCCTTTAAATGCTAAACATGCTATCAAAAGACCTTTTCATGTAATGTGTACATATTTACAATAAAGCATTCCCTTTTCAGGTATTCTCAATGCTGTGTATCTTTGAAAAGGCTTGACAATCAAGGCCATACCATCAATACACTTCTAAGTAATGCATACAGATTAAAGTGTGAAAGCCATTACTTTACATTTATTCTTAACTGCATTCCAGCATATGCATTATGTAGGTAACAAAAGGGAATATACCTGCTAAAGTGCATTACTCCTCTGTGGAGAAATACTGTGAAGAAATACAGTTGTCTTAGTGAGTTGAACAATGTACTAACTCTCCTCAATATCAGTTCAGATATTGTAGCTACACATTTTTCTTTTTATAATGCAGTACATTATTAATGGATTGCATCTGTCTTAGTCTGTGGTCCAGAGATGTTAATTACTGCATAAGCAGGTGAATTGCATGCTAATCAACCAATCTTGTTAGGCTATTCAATAAGATATAAAGCATCCATGTGGACTTCATAGATTTCACAATGTGTGGGGTACAGACACAGCATTTACAAGGCAAGTCCTGAGCATGTACTCTAAAGCATAATATCATTATGGCATGTACTTATATTTCATCACATGGTACAGTAATCAGGTAAAAGGTGGAAGATTTGTTCAGAAAGTCAAGTAACATGACAGCAGAGAGTTATTTCACTTGTATGTGTCCATTAGAAAGTAATAGTCTTCAGCCATGCAAGATTCACAAATTCATAACTCTCCAAAGTACTGGTGATCAATGCATGGCCTCAGTTTCACATCGTATGTTTGTAATGGAATATCTTTACACAGAGAAGTTGTGCCATAACATGAAGCTTGGCCCACACCCACTCGAAAGAACAGTATACCTTTGCATGTGCCATAGCAGAAATTCACCTTTGCTCCCACCACCAAAAGAGCAGTGTATGATTGTTTGTGCCATCCAACCCGGCCTTCATTTGCTGACAGCTGCATATCATGCTATTCCCAGTTAATATATACACACAATGTAAGGTAAATTAGGTAGACTGGCTTTCACACTGCATATCTCTGAATACTGGTCAGATAACTGCTGAATGGCCAAGCAACACAGATTTGTATAATTTCACCCAATAGCCCTAACAGGTTGTGTGATCACTAAGTGCAGTACATCCAAATCTATTTCATATAATACATGTATAAACAATAGCTGATGTTTTGATATCAGTTAAAATACATTGTGGAAGAGTGCTGTGTGACGGATACCTTTAAGTTGTTTGCTGTTATGCTGTTTGTGTGGCCAACATAAGGCACCCATACTGTCTTCTGAAGGTACATTGTAGTGACATTGGAAACCCAGACCTCTGCAGACATACCTCTTGTGTAGTAACAAACTGTATTTCCCTTTTATCTTTCTCTTTTTGTCTTACTTTAGTGGGTGATGGGGAGTGCATTGCTTGTGCAATACACCACTTATCACAAACAGATTTGTGCTAATCAGTTTTGCGTGTACCACCACATTGCACAAAATGAATGGCTGGACCACTGAGGTAGCAGACAGGACCCAGTCAGCAAAAAATAGAAACCAGATGCTTTCTAGTAATGGAATTGTGCATTACACAAACCCACTATGTACCATTGTGCTGTGGTTAACAGTGATAAGTGATAATGTAACAATGACTACTAATGTAGGGGATGTTATATAACTTACTCTGTGGCAGCAAGTATTAAGTCTAGGTCTGAAGTCTAGATGGTTGTGGGTTCAACTACAAGGTGTACATCTTTTTTTTCTGTTGTGACATTGCAGTATGTAGCAATGAACTAACACATATAGAAAGGATTTCCCAACTTTACTGTGGCAATAGCTGTCATTGCAGGACTAGCATCCATATGGTCCAGGATTTGAATACTGCATATGTCATTCGATTATAATGTTGTACCAATTCATATTATACTCACTCTCACTTATAGGTTCATAGGTAGGTACTAGGCTATTAGCCCTAGGGCCTATATAAGGCCAGCCAAAGGTACCCTGGCTTTCGCCACCCAAGAAAATTATTTTCCTGTGCCACTGTCAAGCAGAGCCACAGAAATGATCCCTGGGGTGAATTTCCTATCTCCCATCAAATCATCAAGATTTTTCTTGAAGAGCGCTAATGAGGAGCTTTGTTTGATATACATAGGTAGTTTGTTCCAGAGTATGGGAAGTCTCTGGGACAGGAATCTATCCCTCCAGCATGTTCTGTTTATTGTGGTGACAAGATTTAGGTCCCTAGACCATGTAGCTCGTAGGGATTGGGATTTCTTTAAGTGGAGCATGTCTAAAATCTTTGCTTTTGACATAGCTTTGTGTGTTAGGCAGAGTAGGCGATATGAAATGGAGTAAAGCTGCAGTTTTTTGAGATGGTCTGCATAGGGCATCTTGTTTGAGGCCGGTAGCCCTCTTTGTGAGGTATTTCTGTGGCCTTTTCAGTTGTTGCAGATGTCTTATGAGGTACATACCAAAAGGGGCATTGTACTCTATAATGGGTCTAATGAGTGATGAGCAGAGGGGAACAATGACCTCTTTTTTCCTGGATGAGAAACCTTTTGTGATGAGGTGTGCCAAGTAGAAGGATTTCCTGACTACTGTGGTGATGTGATTATCAAAGGAGAAACTACTGTCCACCTGTGTCCCAAGGTCTCTTATCAAACTTTCCATGTTAAGTAGACTACCACCTATGTGGTAGTTCGTGGGTACTGAGTTTTTACCAAAAGGGATGACAATGCACTTTTTGGCACTGAGCAGGTAATCTAGTGCAATTTATATAATATTTATATGAATGTAGACTGACACAGTAATATTGTATCAGTTATGTAATTACTTATAATCTATACATTGTCTAGTTAATAGCAAAAGTATGACTATGGGTATAATATGTACTACACTCAGGCAAGTATATTCCTGCTAGGTGGCTTGGCATGCCCTTCCCATTGGACGAACACAGAATTTTTTGTATCTCAAATAACATAGAAATTGCATTAGTTACCAAACGTCTGCATTGCCTACCATCATGCAAACACTTCACACCCTTTGCACCCAGTTTGCATGACGGTAAGTGACGCACAGCTTTTTCAACAGTTACCAAATCAAAAAGTGCACCCTCTGAGTAAACACAATAAGTGCAATTGGTAAGAAAATATAATTCTACATTGGACTTGCTCTTTGACAGACACAAAATGTATTTCTGAGAGGGTTTGAGATTTAGGGCTCAAAGATGAGGTGTCCAGGAGATCAGAGTGTTTGTTGGACTCCTAGTGAATGACCTTGGGCCCTGGTTCCTGCAGAGGAACTATCATGGCTGACAATCAATTTTTATTTTATTTTTATTTTATTTTACATTTGTTAACTGGGAAAGTCTGACTGGACACAGGCCCATTTTCAGCGGAGGCCTGGGGAGATAAGTTCCAAAACAACACATGCATGGAATAATAGGCAATTACATGGAACATACATTTCATGTTATGAGAGCTTTCATTACATAAACCTGAGGAGATGATACATGCAGTAGGGGTACATTAAATTAACAGTCCATACAAAAGTCAAACATTTAGGTATAGAGTATGAAAAGACATCTTCTCAAAATACCTGAAAGTGACAGAATTTCATAATCATGAAACAGACTGTCTGAGAGTAATTGGGGTACAGAGGAATTACCTTTTTAAGGGTTAGCCTGGTGAGTGGCATGAGCATAACCAATTATTCTGAAAATGTTTTAAAGAGTTTTTTAAACTGAGTAGTAGAGAAGGTAGAGGTAGTATGGATTGGTAGGGTGTTCCATTTTTTGGCAATGGTGCTGTTAAAAAGGGATTTGCCAGCATCATTTCTGTACTTGATGACTTTTATTAGGTTTTGGTTGCTAGATCTAAGAGTTCTAGTGGGGATGTGTGGTTGTATGAGTTTCTGTAGTGCAGGGGTTAGGTTGGGAAAGTAGTAGAGTTTGTGAACAGTAGATAGTTGGTTGAGCAGTAGCATCTGAGGTACCTTCAACCAGTTGACTTGTTTAAGTGACAGACAGTGATGGGATCTATAAGGGGATTCGGTAGCAAATTTGATGATTTTGTTGTAACAAGATTCCATTTTATTTAGGTCGGTTTGCCAGAGATTAGTTAAGATGGGAGAGGCATATAAGAGGATGGATAAGATATGGGTCCTTGCAATGGTTGCTTTGGTGTTACTAGTCATGAAGTGTTTATTCCTATAAAGGACTCCAAGTTTTTTGTTAACTTTCTTGATGGTTTGCGCAATATGGATTTCGAATCTAAGATTGTTGTCAATTTTAACACCTAGCAGTTTTGTGTGTGTGGTAGGGCTGATTTGAGTGTTGTCCTTGGATCTGATGGAGAAGCTATTGTTTAGTGGTGGTGGTTTTCCAAGGCCAAATATAATAAGTTTGTCTTTTTTGGGGTTGAGAAGTTTGATATTGGTGAAACAGGTTTCTGCTTGGCAGAGGCATGGGATAGTCTGGCCCAGGCTCTGACCACTGCTACTGGTATCCCTCGTACTGGTGAACAGTGTAGGAAACACTACCGAGACCTCAGGATGAGGAGGAGGATACCCTCGAACATTGGACTGAGGAATGTCAAACTGGTGGCACCCCACAGATGTGGAAGTATAACTTTCAGACATTACTTGTAATAGTTTAAAGCTGCATATAGTCAGGCTTGGTATTCATAATGGTATTCTGTCCTGTTCTGTTTTTTCCACAGCTGAGGCAAATTATGATCTGAATGTTAGAGCCCATGAAAGTTGATTGGCATGGATGCGAGCAGCATGTGGTGTGTATATATCACAATAGCACTGTTATTGTAGCATTAAAAGTTAAACACTGCTTTGTAATACTACTCAACTGTATGGGTTTTGCAGAATGTTCAGATTGTTGCCTCATAAGTTTGGTTTGTTTCTCATAAATTGTTTTAGTCTGGCAGTTTGTAGCCAAAGAATTGAGGACTGTAGTCAGAAAATGACATTTGTGTCTTACACTTTATACCTTTCAGAACATCTGTGCTAATGTAATGCTTGTTATTGTATCATTTTTAAGGTTTGTAGAAGAATATGTAAAATGTATAGCTATTTGTGTGCCTTTGTATCCCCAGTATTTATTGCTTGGTCCACATTTCTGGCTGTAAGATTTTGTGAGGTATGGGCTTAGTTGTTATGTAATGGAGTAATACCTGTCAACTATACACATTTCCACAGATTCTCCAGTCTTTGTATAGTTACAGATATAACTGTGGTTGGACATGCTACACCTAAAGAAATCCCAATCCCTCCAAGCTACATGTTCTAGGGACCTAAACCTTGTCACCACAATGAACAGAACATGCTGGAGGGATAGATTCCTGTCCCAGAGACTTCCTATATTCTGGAACAAGCTGCCCATCTATGTCAAGCAAAGCTCTTCATTAGCACTCTTCAAGAAAAATCTTGATGAGTGGATGGGAAATAGGAAATACAACCTGGGGATCACTTCTGTGTCTCTGCTGGACAGTGGCACATGAAAATAACTTTCTTGGGTGGCATAAGCTATGATACCTTGCTGGCTAGGCTTACATAGACCCTTGGGCTGATAGCCTAGTACCTACCTATGAACCTATGAACCTATAAGTAATTGCATAAGGGTTGAGGACTGATGTCACTAACTAACATCAGGCATGTGAGACTCAGTCAGACCACAGACCCTTCAGAAAAGTCATACACTTGCAAAACATATTACTGTATCACCTTAATAAGTTTATAAGAGCAAGTATGTAAGAGACATCCCTATTTATTGGACTTTGGCCCCTACTACATATGACTTTTTCGACATTTATTGCTGTAAGAGTTTCTGGCCTATGAATACAGTGATATAAAACAGAGCATACATCTTGCAACTGTAAAAGGAAAGTATGCATGAAGTACTCTGTGGAAACACAGAACACTACGATAGTAGAGAGTAGTCAGCAGTTGTTGGTGCAAACACCACAATTATCAAATTAACAAGTACTGTTATGTTTTCATCATTATTGCACTGTAACTCAAACATCTCTAACAGTGGCAGAAATGGCCTGCTGGAAAATGTATTTAGTAGAATTGAAGCCTGCACATGGGCAATATGTGTGCACATCAAGGATTGCTGGCTGAAATCTGTACTATAGTGTGCATCTGTCATCAACTGGGCATTCAGAAAGGTTATGAAAAGTTTGTTTACAGTTTGTACTGTTTATAGTAATGGTAACATAATACAGTGAAATAATTGTATCACTCTTGTATGTCACTTATGATGTTGCTAATGTTCTCCCTTATTTTCTATGTCCCCACTCCTTATGTTCTTTTTTTTCCCTATTTTTCCACAGCACAGTGGGGTATGCCTATCCCATGGGAGCCACCTGTCCCCACTCTACTGGCTATGGCACCATGTCCCCGGACTTCAGGGACACACAGTTGTAGCATTCTCTCTACTGCCCTTGCACTACCTAGGCCCTCAGGTAGTTCTTCCCCACAGGATAGGCCAGTGATTCTCTCCTGGAGCAGTGGCAGAGGTGGTGATTTTATCACCCATGATAAAATGTCAGGGTTGGTGTATAGGATTGTGCACTGCACAATTGGTGCACTTCCATGCCAGGTGGAGACACTGCTCTCCATTGTTGCTCTGAATAATACAAAGAGATGCTGACATCAGACACTGCAGCCATCAGTGCAGTGAGGTGACAGTGATGGCAGTGCACTCAGTGAGGACTCAATTCTCACTGGCTCCAAACTTGACATCCATGGGCTCTTAATGTCCCCCTGAGCCATGGTGTTCACCCCTCTTGTGTACTTTACCATCTCTGTGTCTTGTCTTGTATTTCCTGCCTGTTTGCCATTGCCTCTTCACCTACCCACCTTACCTTACCCACACATACCTAGGTCCCTAATCAACATTCCTGTCTTTCTGCCAAAAAGGAAAAAAAGGGCACCTGTCTCCAAAAAATATAATTCCAGACATAGCTTTACCAGTGTCTTTATGACACCCTTAATTTGGTCCATTTGGCTATACAGCATGATTGTGTTGTAGTTACATGTCTCTCTGGAGGTGACAATCCAAATTAAGCTAATATTCTTCATAGATTATCAGATTTTTCTGTTGCAGAAATGGATAGTGATTCTTTCCTACACCCTTCCTGCACATTCCTGTCCTTCTTTCACTTTGTTTTTCCTCCTGCTTGCTCCCCATTTATTTTCTTTAGATAATCTCTGCACTATGGTGCATGATGGTGTTTGATGGTGTGCATAGTGCAACAATGCATGCCTACAGGAAAAGCAATTACAACTATTATATAAACCTGTATTTGAAACCACTATCATGTTCCACAAATATAATTGTACAGATTAATAAGTATCCCAACTTATAATATTTCTTTACACTTAAAAGTATGTGAAACTGTTACATACACCTATATTTGAACTCAGTACCATCTGAACAATAACAAAGTCGGATCAGTGCATTAACAGATGGTGCTACAGACTCGGTTGAGTAACAGGTGTATTTTACACACTGAATCAAAAATTGTAGATTTCACTGCTGTTGCATGCACCTACCACTTAACTGAATATTTGGCTGCAGGTAGTAACTGACTTCAGCCAGTTATAAAGTCATTTCTTTGGCCACATAGAACTGGTTCCAAATAAAGTTATAGCTAATACTATTCACTATTATTCTCATTTCTGTTATTTATTAACATTTTGTTTGCCTTGCTTAATGAGGCTGTGAGATGCACAGCATGACACAAACATGCTTAATAAAAATAAATGGGGATTGCGTACTAAGCCTTTAGAAAACATTAATGTCTATAGTGCAATGATGCTTCATAGACAGTCAATGTTGAAAATATGACATTGGAGATATAAGGGTCAAGCACTGGGGAGTACAAATGGTAAATATAAACATAAAATGTGACAATTAATATAGATTGTATAAAATACACCAGCTAAAGAACTGATGCTGTGTCCGGACGGGTTAATTCATTGTTGTTGGAGGCAGATAGTACTGGGTTTGAAATTAGGTGTAGGCATGAATTTTACAAGTGTGTATGCTAATTTTGCATACATTTACTGATACTTATGCCATTGATTCTTTAAATAAAAGAAATGGGAAAGATAGGAAGGTGGTGAAATGGGGAGCAAGCAAAGAGGAAACAAAGTGAAAGGAGGGCAGGAGTGTGCAGAAAGGGTATAGGAAAAACCATAGCTATAAATTTCTTCAACAGTAAAAACTGATCAGATGTATACAATATTAGCTGAATTTGGACTGTCACCTTTAGAGACAGAGGTGACAACAACATAATCATGTTGCATAGCCAACTGGACCAAATCAAGTGTGTCAAGTAGACATGTGAAAAATGGAGAGCTATGGATGGGATGATTTTTTTATTGGGACAAGTGTACTTTTTTGTGAGAGAAGAATGTTGGGGAAGTGACATAGGCATGTCTGGGACAGGCAAGTTGGCAATGTAAGGAAACAATTGTTGACAGACAGGACATACAAGACAAGATACAGGAATGGCAAAGGATGCAAAAGGAGGTAAACACCATGGTTGGGGTGAGGGTGGGGAAATTGAGGTCTCATGGACATTAGGATGGGTAACAGTGGGAATCAAGTCCTCACCCAGTGGACTGTCACCACTATCTCTACACTGTACCAGCAGCTGCAATGCCCAATGTGTACATCTTTGATGGGTACCCTGTACCAGGACGGAGATCAGATGCTCCATCTAGTATGGGAGTGTATCCATTGTGCATAATCCTACCTGGCAACTCATTCTGAGTGATAAATGCACTTCTTCCAACACTGTTCCCAGAGGAGACCACAGGCCTATCCACTGGGGCAGAACTACCTGAGGGCCCAGGTAGTACAGGGGGAACAGACAGGGTGCTGCCAGGCTGGGCCTTGGTGCTGTAGAGTAGGAGGATCATGGGAGACCTGCCTATCCTGTTGTTCTGTAGTAATAAAAAAATATGAACACACAATTATAAAATAAAAATACAAAAACAATTAAAAAATGTAGACACATAAAAAATAAATAGGTGAACCAAGAAAACAAAACATAAATATGTTAACAAAAATAACAAAAACAAGTTATATAGCAACAAATAAAAACAAAATCTGAAATAATAAATTAAAACAAGGAAATACAAAGTTATATATATATATATATATATATATATATAATAGCAGAATGAAAACAAATTAAACTAAACAAAAAAAGAAGAAAATGGGTGGGGTGACAGAAGAAAAAGAGGAAAACATTACTAACGTAATAGTTAATATTCAAAAGCTTTCACAATTATTTTACTCTATTCTGTTACATTTTACTTTTAACACTACAAACTCCAAAGAAATTTCTTTATTACTTTGAAGACTACCCAGTTACTAACAGATGGACATTGTAGTACTGATCAGATTGCAGCCAGCAATCATTCATGTGTGCATATATTGCACATATCCATGCTTACACTTGACAGCAGACCAGTCATGCCAGAGGTATTGAGGTCTGAAAGTAACTTGCTATACTTATGATTAGCTAACAGTATTGTGTATATAATGCTCAAAGATTATACACACTATTGTATATTTGAGAAGTGTGGTCTTTGAACCCACGATAGCTGACTACTGTAATACTGTACTTTTCTTTTGGACTACAGACTAATGTATGCATACTGTCCTTTTACACTTTATACATGCCTGCTCACTGTTATTTGATAATGTGAAATGGTTGCTTTCTGATACAGAGTAAGGTATGTATGCTTTCGTTTACAGTTGAGATGTTGTTGTTGTTGTTGTGTCTTTTGGCTTTCCCAGTTAGGGGTCACCACAGCGGAACTCCAGTCCACTAATGATTGGCAGTAGATTTTTACGTGCTGAGTTGCCAGCTCTGACGTACAACCTTCAACGAAGGTACGCCCATTCATGCATGTCTCCACACAGAAGACGTTCAAGCTAAGAATCGAACAGGACAACGTCTAACTGTGAGGCGACAATGCTACAGCAGCACCACCACCGCGACTTTCTTTTACAGTTGGGATATGCATGCTTAATTATATACAACTGTCTGAAATAAAAAGTAATCCATCTTTAACAGTTAAAGCTATGATAACAGTACTTTTTGTATGCATACATACCACATGCTTTCCTCATCCTTGACAGGCACTTTCCATGAGACCTCACATTTGAGGCCCTTTCTTCAGCAGCTGTGGAACAGAAAAACAAAGCAGCATGCCATTAAGAATAACAGTCTTGATTATATTCAGCTATCACTTTTACAATTGGTCAATGCATTTTATATTTACACATCTGTGGAGTGTTCCGTGCTCTACATTCCCTGATCCACTGATCAAGGGTATCCCTCTTCATCGTATGCAGGTCATCATAATGATGATGACACTGCTTATCAGTGTGTGGAATACCTGTTGCACTGGTCAAAGCCCTAGCCAAACTAGTCCAGGCTTCAGACTTATACTGAGAACCTGAGTAGTCACTCTGCAATAGGCATGGGTCATGCTCCTTAACTAGGAGCCCAACAAAGACTTTGGACTCATGAATACCCTAATGCTGTGCTAGAAAGCACGCATCCTCTCCAACACCAGCCATGTCTCCTAAAGCTCATGCTGAATGTCTAATGAGCATTTCCCATCAATTCCACTTCACATATATGTTTTCCAACCAATTGCATGTATTGCACTTATTGAGAGTGCTCTCTGTATGGTTTTTGCTACATTTGAAAAAGCTGCATGCCGCTTACCATCACACAAACACAGTAAGTCAGAGTGCATTTGTGTACGCGATGGGAAGTGATGCAAAACAGTGGGTAAAAAAAATGCAAAGCACTTCCAAGGATATTTGATATACAGCCATTTAATATACTTGCATGAGCATAATCCACATTATACCCACAGTCATACTTTTCATAATATATGCACAATACCCATATAAATGAGTAGGTAAAAAATTCTGACACAGTATTAGTATCTCAGCTCTTATACATGTAAATATTAATATCAACTATACTATGTCAGGTGTTATAAGTGAGAGTAAATATTATGTGATGTGGAACAACATTAAAAGTACATGGCATATGCAGTTTTTCAACCCAGGACCGTGTGTATAGTAATCCTAAACTTACAGGTCTTGCCACAAGAAGGTTGAGAAAACACTTCTCTATTTTGCAATTCATTTGTATAATCTGCAATGTCAAGACAGTAAAAGAAAAGTTTGCTCACCCTGTACTATGACCCAGAACCATTTGTACTCCAGACCTAGACGTACCACCTATTGCCATAGGATTAATTACATGATATCCCCTATATTAGTATTCATTGTTAACTTGATGGTGTTAGCACAGTGCAGCATCACATACCAGGTTTGCACAATGCCCAGTGGTATTAATTGAATGCATTTGGTGTCTATTTTTGGCTGGCATCATGCAAACGTGAAAAATAGAAAATATAACAACTGCAGAATGTGCAAATGAGCTAAGCATCACACAAACATGTACAAAAAGAGAGAGATAGAAATGTAAAACAATAAAATATATGAAATTAATAAATACAGAATGACTTATCTATGGCAGATTTCCTTGTATGATTTTTCTCTATTTAAATGTGTTTGGGACCCTACCAAACTTCGAGAAAGGAAAAGCAATTACTTCATACCTCTCAACTGTACATATTTTCTCAGAATGTCCAGATTTGTGCTTCATATTTTCAGTCTGTTTCTCATAAAATGTGTGGGTATTTGGCAAATCACTGGAAAACCATTGGGGATTGAATTCAGAAAATAATGACAGACATTTGAGATTCAGATCTCATACTCTTTGGAACATTCATGCTGCTGCACAACCTCTTATTCTATCAACATTTTAAGTTTGTAAGTGCACTATTTTAAAATTGGCCTTTTTTGGGGGGGGGCCTTTGCCCCCCATTATTTATAGCTTTGTTCAGATTTCTTGCTGTAAGAGGTTGAGAGATCTGATTACCATGCTGCAGACAGCAACTTTACACAGAAATGCTATCCACATTCCTGAAGAGGTTTCATGGCCATAAGAACACTGTTGCACACTGCAAAGCCTTATTTAAGCATTCCATGCTTCCTTAATACGCATTGCATGGTACCGCCTTAGGCACAACTTTGTGTACACAGAAACAATCTGTGCAGGCTGCTGTATATGTAAAACAATAACAGCAGTTGATATACACTGAGAAATTCACTACTTTACCTTCTCCACTCCATAATCAGTTAGTTTCACACTCTTATAAAAGATTTAGGCTGCTATTCTTAGTCTTTGCAAGAACGCGTTACAAGTTTTTGCAATGTCTGCGAATAACCATAGCTAGGCAGCCATTTAAGTTAATGTGTGATGGCCTCAAGCAAGTGTAAACAAATTAACTATAATGATATGTAAATGAGAAATTAAGTCAACCAGTGAATGCTAATGAAGCCTACTTGTGACTTATAAACAAATTTTCACACCATGTGCACATTTGTTGCTTAAAATTAACAGTGTGTATATCTACCTTGCATTCCATATAGAAGCTTGCTGGCCCTGTAAAAATAATTTAAGATGCCCTTCCTCTGTCGCAATGCCACAGTCATACACAAAAATGTATAATCAGCACTCAAACAACACCTGCCATCCTCAGAAAAAGTTATGTGACATAACCCCCATAATGACATACACATGCAGGATCCAACCAAGTAAAGTTGTGCTTAAGTAATGCATTCACAATAGTAAAGAAAACACATCTGTCTTTAGTGCCAAGCACATTATTGCAATAAAAATACTATCAGTGATGCTCAAGAATCTCCCAGTTAAAACACAAAACTTTCTTGCCACTTCAGTACTTTATAGTAAAATAACTGCATTTCTACCATGTATGCACAATCACTAAAATCACCAAATTACATTTTTCACAGTGATTACTAATCATTTCCACTACTGCTGTAATAATCTCCCATTTACAAATGACAGCTTAATCTCCAAAGCCATTGCCGTCATATGAATAAAACAAACATTTCTTGAATTAAATTTAATTGACTTGCCTTATTTTTAAATCTTCTTTCTTTATGAAGCCCATGGTTTCCTAAATAATTTGCCATGTAAGTCCAGTTATCACAAGTTAATATGGTGTTGTTAACATAAGTTCAGGGTCCTTTACATGGTTTGTATGCAAATGAGGCCCTTGTATGTATCAAAATGCCTCTGTGTTTCCATAGTCTGTGTGAATGACCTCCTCTGACCTTATTTGCATAACAATGTAGTAGTGCCACTCTTTATGATTAGTGCTACACATAGACAGGGTTATCACCTGTCCTACCTTACGATGGGTAGTTATGTCCTGCAAAAAAATTGAAAAAATGGCAAATGTCCTAAGATTTTAGGACAAAAATATTTCCTGTATTTTCTTTAATAGTTGCATAAAACAGTCATTTTGTATCTGAAACAGCTAATTGTTATAAGAAACAGAATAAGCAACTCAAATGCTACAAGAATAAGTTTTTATTTTGGCAAAAAAGTGAAGTTCTTTCATTTGTACTTGCCGTGGATATGTTTTGCCCTGCAAAATCTGGGTCTGTATCAGAACATCAAAGTATTAAAACTTCGAATGTTCTGATATCGAACACGATTCAGCAAATGCTAAGAATAGAGAAACTGCAGAACAGCAAATTCTTTCCTCGGGAAAGAATTTGGTTGGCCATTTCTGTGGCTTCTCTATTTTTAGCGCTGTGGTGGAAAGTTATGGGTTGGGTTCAGGTAAGTGTGCGATTGTTTGTACGTTAGGGTTAGGGGTGGGTTAAGTGAGTTAGGGTTAGGGCACGGGTTAGGTGTGTGTGTGATAGTGACAGACTTTAGGGTTAGGGGCAGTTTAAGTGAGTTAGGGTTAGGGCGCGGGTTAGGTGAGTGTGCGATAGTGATGGACCTTAGGGTTAGGGTTTGGGTTAAGGTAAGTTGGCAGATAGTAGTGTATGTTTAGTTTAGTGTAGCATTTGATGTAAGAATTTAAGTGTGTGTTTGTGTGTGTGTGGTTGCTGTTTGTTTGATGTGCTTGTGTTCTGTGTATGTGTTTTGGAGCAGCAAATTTTTTCCATGGGAAAAAATTCGCTGTTTTGAATGATCGATATTTTCATGTTTAGATGTTTTGGGGCTGATGAAATAGCATTCTCTATTTTCATCTTTCGATAATGTGATATAAATGCCAAAATCTGATGTTTCTACAAAAAATGTTAGATGGAGGGCAGGACGATGAATACCACTGCTATACTTTACTCACAACCTCTTTCTAGCTATTTTTACTTTTACTTCACTTTTTTAAACAGAAAGTATTTATAAAACGTCCTTATTATACAACTGCTGCATTCTACTTCCTTTTCTGCCAAGAAAACCTGAGACACACAAAGTAGTTAAAATCAAAGCAAACATTAGCGTGTGAAGTCACATTCTAATAGTTGTGCTAACTACATGTTTTATCAATGCACTGTTCCTCTAGTTTGTGCTCGGTCGACTATTGTTTTCTGCACTATACCATTTAAATAAACTGAATGTTTCACTTTAGTCATGGTTGTGTGACCACAGAGTTAATATTTATATAATTAGGGTGGTGAGATGGATCAGCCTCATTCATTGGAGGTATGATGGTTTTGAATTTAACTGTTCATGTATGAGTGATCTTAAGAGGCTCTTCCTTTATCATTATAGCAAGATTAGACCTTTATTCACATAGGGCATTAATATTAATGTATTCCTTAATGATTAGGTTCTTTTAGGGTGGTGCAATGCTTTGCCCATTAGACAACTGAATCTGCATAAGAAAGAAGGGATGAGAAGGCTGAAGACTGTAATGACACTGTTTATATCCCAACCAGTTTAGATTTTTTTTTTGCTATTTTGCACCTGCTGCCTGCCAAGCATCAGACCCTCTCTTGGTCAACTGACCCATTTATTTCCCATCCACTAGAATGACAGCTTACTAATAGGAGGCATCATGTACTTATTAGATTTCTCCTCATATATCCCTAACCCTACAGCACATACTCAGTAACACACATTGTTTGACATGTAATGATCATCGATGAGGGTCTCACTCACTTCCATAACTTATATAGCCAGTCAGCACAGCCCATCCCCCTTGAAGCCAACTATAGGGTCTACTGTCACCTAGGGATTCAGTTATGAGACTGTGCATGTGCTCCCACATCCTCGCACCTGAGCAGAGGCAATCCAGCAAAGCCATGTTATTCCTTTCCTCCTCTATGCCATCTGCATCAGTTATCAACTCCAATAACTAAGCTCAGGTCATATTGATCATAGTCAGGGCTTTAACCTTCTTGTGTTAATGGAGCTACCTAATCAATTAAGTTCTTTGCAACTACCTCTGGGACCACTTGATTAAAATCAGTACTATTATCAAGCCACACAATCTATCTCTTCAAGATCATACCCCCCCCCCCCAAATTTTGTCACAAAGTTTCTCTTTTCTTTGACAGGGATTTTTCAGGGAAACATATAGGAGGAGGGTGAGCATGTCATAAATCACATTTCTGTTCTTGCAGCAATTTGAAGCTCTTCAACTATAATCCAAGTGTAAGGCTCATAGTATTTATAGAACATTTGCTGGGTCATAAGAATCTGTCTTAAGTCATGAACTGTTGGCTTGTGGAGCAGGGAAGAAGAAAGAGTAGGAGGCTCTGGTTAGGATTTATAACACTAATCACTCACATTATGCTTTTTGTTAGGCACTGCAATCTCTTTGAGGCATATGAACACATAGTGGTAGATGAGGTGCATCTACAATGTTCTTTCATATGTTAAGAAAAAGGACCTCAATAAAACATGTAACTCTGATGTTCCAAAGCTAGATTACAAAGTCGTGAGACAATTGTTGAGAGCTCATTTGTATGGTTTAATCAAATATGGGACTCCTTGTCTTGAAGTATACATTTAAGAGCTGTTAAGTTAAAAGACTGTGGGCAGCCATACTGGCATAATAAACAGCTTGAAGCATATGTCTAGGCATCTACCACACAGCAAGGCTGAATCTCTTAGATTATTTTAATAGTAGTAGGACAACAACAAGGGCAGTAGAAAAACTGCAAATAGAAGAGGAATTAAAGCAAACATTAGATGGAGTATGGATTGGTGATGCAAGTCACACCATAAGCAGATCATGGAGTAAGTAAAATTAAGAAGGTCAGTGAGTGCGAGACAGCTGTCCTCAGAACTGACATTTGTTCTAGGAACAAAGAGACATAGGTGAATAAAATCCACTATTTTGTTGTACTGGGTATGCTGTGAGAACTTCACTTAGGAGAGGAAGTGAGCAAGCAGATCAATCTACTACTGTGCAAGTCAATGATAAAAAGCTATGCTTTGCATAATGAAGACGAGAGGATAGATCATTCTAAGATTAGTTTATTTACATGTAAATAATGTATGCTGGCCTGAAGGGCAGGGATTTAAAATAAGACAAAGCCATTTTACTGGAGAAAACTATTAACATTATGCAGAAGCAGGGTAGTAGCCACAAGTTAAAATATTAAGAGAGTGTAGGATAATGAATTCCAAAATACAGCACAGTGGAGTGTTGACAGATAACTGAAAAGTCACTGTTAATCAGACTGGACATTTTACGATGGATGCCATCATCTAAGGTGAGATCAGACTCTTCATAGCCAAAGCTTCATGGCCTTAAAAAGGTTTCTAAGTAAATTAAAATTAGTGACACAGTGTCAGGATGCAGACAGTGATAATCAGCCTCGTCTGTTTATTTTTTAATAATAATGATAATAATAATAATAATAATAATAATAATAATAATAATAATAATAAACAAGCATTAGTAATGCAACAGCTAAGTCAGAGTATTACATAACTGTTTGTAGATTCACAAGTACAATAACCAGAAATCATTAAAGCAATAAACATAAAACTCTCACCTATCCATAACACATTCAGGGATTAAATTTGCTGCTCTGAGCAACATCTGAAGGGTAGAGGTACAGCTAATATCATAAAGGATTACTATAGTTGTTGTTGTTTGTCTTTCGGCTTTTTCCTTGTAAGTGGTCACCACAGCGGACCTCCGGTCCACTAATGAGTTTCAGTAGATTTTTTACGAAACACTGAGGTGCCAGCTCGACACCCAACCTTCAACGAAGGCATGGCCATTTACGCACGCATGTCTTTCAAATGCTACCCAACCATGGGGAGGACATGCAGACTCCACACAGAAGGCACTCCCAAGCCAAGGATTACTATAGTACATGAGCTAAAAAAATAGATGTTGGAGTGCAACTACAATTCAGTTACACGCAGGTATAAACTAAGTATAATGGTATCAGCAAATAAATCTAATTATCTCTGAATAAACAACAGCAATCAGCAGAGAATTATATTTATCAACTTCAGACATTTTTAGCTGAAATGTTTAGGATTAATGGGAATTTTGTGTGGCTTTGATGATGCGTTAAAGGAGTAGATAGACTGATAATGCCATATACCAAGAATGCAGATAAACTTTTGATGAAGTGCCAAGAGAATATATAAATAAACACAAAAAGAATCACGTCACTATATCTATCACACTGAAATAGAAAGAGTAATAGAGTGACTTAAGTTCACATTGTGTGTCACTGCAACACATATGTCTGCAATCTGTGCTTTTCATTTGTTTCCATGGGTAAAAAGGGACTGATGTCCTCTTTAACTTCTTCAAATTTCTCAACATTCATTTGATGAGGTTCCAGTTCCAGTGAGTGGGCAATAATTGCCTGGAGTCGTGAGTCAAAATTAAATGTAAATGTCAGAAAAGTTGTTTAAACTGAACAAACAGTAGTTTGCTTTAGCTGCTTAGTTTAAACCATTCTGTCACTCTCAAACTTAACTATGATATGGAGTACCATGAATTCATCTAATCATTGTGATACTCCTATTCTCAAAACAACCTAGGTTGGAGCAGGTATTGTAAACTTTTGTGCAGAAATATCTGTACAATTTACAAGCCACATGTTTTTATCACAACCTTTATCTAGGGGCCTCTGTTAAATTTATTTTAACAAAAGACCCCACATAAAGCGTGATATAAAGAGGATGTGGCCAAGATGGTGAGCAGTTAACAGCAATGTTTTTTTTTCTGCTTCATTTTAACATCATTGACATGATATTTACAGGAAAAACTCAAATAAAACATTTAAAAATATGATGGATGTATACTTAAAAAATAAAACTTTTGAAAGATTTTCTACAAAAAAAAACTGCTTTTTCCTGTCAAGAAAACTAAAAAGAACTGTCTCAGTATGAGCCAATGTATAGTTCAGTACAATGAAAAGAGATATGCAATCTATACTCAGTAACATAAATGATCTATCCATGAAGATAAATGAATTAGAGAGCAAAAATGGACAATATTAAAGAGGAATGTAAAAAGCTAGAAGTGCTGAGCAAGGCTCTTAAACAACAATCATCACAAATGTTGAGCGTAGAAGAGGCAATCTCTGATTTAATTGGAAGAATGCTTGAAAATGAGAGTAATACTGGATTTCTCCTGAAACAAAACAACTTATTCTGGGGAAAAATAAGAAACTTAGAGAACAGATCCAGAAGAAACAACATCAGGATTTACTGAATTTCTGAAAAAGAAGATGGAGACATTATGAGTCAGTTCCTTAATACCTGGCTGTCTAAGACTTTAAACCTGTCTGAAGCTTCTGCCTTTGGTATTGAAAGGGTACACAGATCACTTCCCAATACATCTTTAAAAAATAAATAAATAAAAGCATCTTCACCTAGGTTAGTGACAGTAAGATTTTTCTCAAGTCAGGATAAGGATTTAGTTTTAAAAGCAGCATAGACTAATTATCCAGTTAAAATTAAAGAAAACTTTAAAGATTTGTGAATGACTATTCAACATTAGTTATGTCAAAAAGAAAAGCATATTATGTGCCACTTATTAAAAGCTTTAAGAAAAACAATATTAAAGCACAAATTTTGTTTCCAGCAAAAGCAAGGATTCAGCTTACAGAAGGAAAGAAGACTTTTGACACCTTGGAAGGCTCCCCTACCAGATGTGAAAAATATTGGACCTGGTCATCAACAATATGGGTGACAGATGTTCCACACCAGAGGTCAACCCGTCACTGGTTAGATCAGATCATAAACCAATCACTCTGGATGTCCACACTGCACCACCACCCCCAACTAAGGAAACCACAGTAAAAAACTTTTCTAAAGCAAACTTCACCTTACTAAGACAGAGGTGGTAAGTTTCACAGCACCCATGCTAAAGGATAGCACTGCCCAAGATGCAGAAACCTTTACAAATGCACTCTATGAGCACCTACAAGGATGCATGGATCATGCCATCCCTAGCAAAACCAAGACTCACTCCTCTAAGAGAAGGAAACCAGTTTGGTGGACCACTGCAATAAACAGGCTATACAACAGAAGGAGGAAACTAGTTCAGAAAAAAAGCAAATCCCAAGAAGGAAAGACATCCCTGATCAGTATCAGTACGAAACTGAGGTCCCTCATGAAATCATCTAAGGCTAACTTTGAAAGAAAAATAGCCAAGGATTCAAAAGATAACCACAAAACCTTCTTTAGCTATGTTAAGAATCTAAGTGGCAACTCTCAGATATGCACTAAACTAGTGCAAAATAGCACAAAATATACTGAACCTACTGATATTGCCAACATCCTGGCAGATAGAGTCAGTGCAAACTTCACTCCCCTCTCACCTCCAAAAGGGCCCACAACAATACCGGAAAAGTGTATTGTCCCAAAAATCACAGATGCACAGGTGAAAACAGCCCTTTCAAAAGCCAAAAACACAGTGTCAATGGGACCAGATGGTGTCCTAGGCTGCGTCTTGCATGAACAACAGAACAAACTAACCCCCGACCTAAACACGCTGCTCATCCTCAGCCTCTCCACAGGCTATGTGCCCATAGAATGGTGCACAGCAATGGTTATTCCTCTCCACAAAGGAGGGGCCACAACTGACCCTGGTAACTATTGCCCCATAAGCCTGACTAGCCTTTTCTGCAAGGCTATGGAGTGCATCATCATGGAACTCATTAAAAAAGACATTGGGAACCTCCAAACACTGACCCGACCCAGTTCAGCTTTGTTAAGGGCAGATCATGCCTATTAAACTTGATTGACTTCTTTGAGACCATCACCAAGGCCATAGATGAGGGAAAGGTGGTTCACACAGCCTACCTTGACCTCGCCAAGGCTTTCAACACCATTCCCCATTCAGGTATTACAGAAAAACTCACCAGCCTGAACATAAACCCCTACGTCATGAGATGGGTTGCCAGCTGGCTTACAGACAGAACTCACATGGTAAGAATAGAGAGCTCCAGGTCCGACTCTAAACCAGTCACAAGTGGTGTCCCGCAAGGCTCGGTCCTGGGACCTCTACTGTTCGGCATATACTTCTCAGAAGTACAGGCAAACACAGGGGGACTATGGCTAACCAAGTTCGCCGATGACTGCAAACTGGGAGCCATAATTGACTCTCTGTCTGACACTGACATCCTCCAAAAGGGCCTTACTGAGATGGACACCTGGTGTCAAAGTCATGCCCTCAAGCTAAATGCCAAAAAATGAATAGTCATCCCATCTGGAAAAAACAAAACACCCACAAATTGCCACATAGGTGTCAGCCCCCTTAATACAGAAGAGGTAATAAGAGATCTGGGGACCCAGGTAGATAGTAATCTCTTCTTTGACAATCATATTTCCACAGTAGTTAGGAAATCCTTCTATGTAGCCCATCTAATTACTAAAGGGTTCGCATCTAGAAATTAAGAGGTTATAGTGCCCCACTACTTGTCACTCATTAGACCCATCATAGAGTGCAATGCCCCATTTGGGATGTACTTCACAAGACACTTCCAGCAGCTGGAAAGACCACAAAAGTACCTTACCGAGAGGATTACTTCAAACATATGTCCTATGCAGCCCGACTTAAAAAACTCCGGCTGTACTCAGTGGCATATCGCTTACTCAGAGGTGATCTCTGCCTGACTTACAAAGCCATGTCCAACTCAGAATTGATGGACATGCTCCACCTAAAGAAATCCAAGTCACTGCGAGCCACGTGCTCTAGTGAGATGAACCTCACCATAACAATAAATAGAACATGCTGGAGGGATAAATTCCTGTCACAGAGACTCCCCATGCTTTGGAACCAAATTCCAAATTACATCAGGCAGAGACCCTCACTAACACCCTTCAAGAGAAACCTTGACGAGTGGATGGGTAAAAGAAAATACACCCCTGGGATCACTTCATTGGCTCTGCTTGACAGAGGATCAGTTAATTAATCAATGGGGTGGTGAAAGTTGACACACTCAGGCTAGGCTTATAAATGCCCTTGGGCAGATAGCCTAGTACCTACCTATGAACCTTTGAACAATGGACTTTATAATGAAAAATAAAATTCTAGAAAAAAAGAAGAAATTTACTGGAGTCTATCAACATTTCTGGAGAGAAATGCAATAAGGAATGGATGGTCAGTAAAGTAAAAAACTTAGAGACAAATGAAAATTAATTCATTTCCTGGTTATGAATGTTCAGTAATTTAAGAAAGTGCTTGAAGAGTAAGGGATGGGTCCTAAATACTACTTTTACAAGGTAAATCATTTTTTTCTTTCCTTAATTCAAATGGTTACTAGCTCCCGTTTAAATGTGATAACGTTGATATTTTTAACCATATATGAAAGTGAAGCTAATTAATTTCATTTAAAGTTTAACTGGTTAAACCACTCATGTCATTAAAAGCTAATCATTAATGAGATGAAGCTTATGTTAAGTGCGACACTTTATGAAATCTTAACATGGATTAGTAATGTACTATTAAACATAATACTAGAAACACAAAAATGACGGAGGCATGTTAGGCTACATACTGATTTACAAAATATGTGGCTGCTTAGATATACAAAAGAGAATATGGGAATGATATCAAAAAATCGGTGCTTCAATGATATCCTTACAAGTTAAAGTCTGATCTCACTTAACTGTAATTTTTTAACACAACTTTAAACATCATGTCTCCTTTAAAGAATGACAGTATGCTTCATCTAAAACAGTTCTTGTTAAAACTTGAGAATATAAATGAATATGTGATATTAATAATTAATGTTATATAAAGTTTAAGGGGTCATCCCATTTATATTACTAAAAGTAAATCATTCATGAGATGAAACTTGCATAGTTTGATATGCTTTTTAGGATCTTAACATAGTTCAGTAATGTGCTACTAACATAATACTTGAAATGTAAAATGACCCTGAAAAGACATGTTAAGTTATATACTAAGCCACAAAAATATTGCTGTTTACTTATATAAAAGCTATTATCGGAATGATATAAAATAAATAGTGTAATATTGACCCTATAACAAGTTAAACCTGGATCACACATAACTGTATTTTTTTATGCAACTTTAAATGCTATGTCTCCTTTAAAGAATGACAGGATGCTTGATCTAAAACAAGAGATATAGATCTTGAAAATATAACTGCATATCTGATATTAAAAGCACTGTTGTATTTTTGATTGTGCCTTACCATAGAATGGATATAATATTTAGTGGTTATTTATTGTTTAAATTAGCTTAGTAAGCCTTTGTATTAAAGAAAAGGTTAAAATGAACACTAGTGAATGCTGCAAGTATATCACTGCTTGCAGAATCATTAAAATTGTATACTGCAGAAGTGGCTTAAATTCACTCACTAATGTCAAGAGTATTTTTGTGTGAGTTATAACAGTTAAACAAATAATTTTCATGCATTTAACATGAATACTAGCGTAAAACAAGCTAATTAGAGTCATGAGCACTTTTGCAAGGTTTTGTGAGTTTTGAAAATTCTGTAAGGTGTCCGTATTACTTCTTTCTGTCTAAAAGTGAAAGCTGACCTTCCATCCAACTCTCTAAATAGGAAGTGATATATTAGAATGTAAAAATGTAAAAATGTGAATTACAAAGTGTTTTGTCTGTGAAAGCCGATAATACAGCTTAAAACAATACATATTAGATCAATTAAACATGCAGTTTTGAATAATATACAAAGATAGTACTGAATACATGTTAGATAATAAGTAAAAGACAGCAAATTGCATTTTAAAACCACTAACTATCCAATAGTTTTAAATGTTTGCAGTATAACAAAAGATAGACTATACAGTAACTTACAGAAAGACAATTCTGATAAAAAATTAGGATTGTATTTTTTTCTTATTGTTTCGTTTTAATGATAACTAAATTTAAAATCTTAAGACACTTTATATTGGAAAGTTTAAAGGGAAGATACTTTAGATATTTGTTCAAAAACCCTTAGAAATAACATATAAGGAAGAAATAGGATTGATTCCCACAGCAGAACAAGATTAAAGATGACTGGGTATATAAGGGACCATATAAATGTTCTGTTAAATAGCACTCTATACTAGGATTATAACTAAAATATAGAACTTAGGAATATAGTAATAGCATAAGATAAAACATACAAGCAGAAATAGAAAGAGATCAGGATAGGTATATATGTATATAGTTAGGACATTATGTCAACAACTTTACAAATAGTAAATAAAATAGAAAAACATATGAAATCACCTGATCATAAATTAATAAATATGAAAATAACAACTGACATTCTTCAGATAGTAGGTTAGGGAGATAATGAGAGGTTATAGGGAAAGATGATGATAGAGATTACCAGTCTGGTTTACTTATAAAGAAACATAATCTAAGCAGCTTTTCAACTTTTCTCATTCATAATAACTCAATGACAGGCTTTTTTAAGATGATATATACTAAAAAATATGAGGCACACTAACATGAAACGAAAGCATGAGCTAGGTGCAGTTTATCTAATGGGGAGGTGGAGATGTAGTTTATTTGATTTTTTCAACAAGCTAGGAATATATTATTCCATGGTGGAATGTTTTATGATTATATTATTAGGTCATTTTTATTTGTTTGAAACATTTTGTCCATAGCTGAAGGTTTCATGTTGTTATTTATGAATTATATAAGTTCTGTACATAAATGTAATTTTATAATATGCGTTTTCTTTTTCTGATATAAATGTCTGATTTTAAATGTATATCTATTAACATTAATGGATTAAATAATCACGTAGAGGGGGAGCTGCTCAAATACTTGCAGTTACATAAAGCTCAAATAGTATTTCTATAAGAAACAAATGTACTTAATAAGGATGTAAACTATCATTAAATAATTATATGATTTTAGCATGTTCTCGTTTTTGAGCTAAAGGAAGAATCACTCTCATTCTATGGAAGAAATCATCAGTAAAGACTAAAGTAAAAGATGCCTATGTTGATAAAAATGGTATGTTAAGCATTGCTGTAATGGAGTGGAATAGAAATTTATAAGCATTAGTAAACTCTTATTGGACTACAGGGGCAGAGCTAAAGATGCAAAGAATTATTTAGACACTATAGCCTATTACATGAAGTCATTATGGCTGATGATTTTAATTGTATTTTATCAGACAAAGACACCATTGCTGATAGGAAACTGAGAATCACATCTTCAGTTAAACACTTATCACATTTGGTAAATCTAATGATCTTAAATGATATACATGAGCTTAGAAAAATAAACTCATTTCAATTTACTCATTCATATAGATATGGAACACAAACTAATACTGACAAAATGTTTCTCAAAAACAATCTGATATCACATATTAGAGAAGTTTCAATACTATTATGCCCATTGTCAGATCACAGTGCTATAGTATTCAATATTATATTAAATAACTGACAGCTTAATACATCACAGAAGATTACAAGCATACATTGTTAAAATAAAAGGATTTAAGGAGTGGTATGTTAAAGAGATCAAAAATTTCATAGAAATAAACACGAATGGTGAAGTATATGACACTGTCCTGTGAAATTCATTAAAGGCTTACTTAAATGGAAGAGTTACAAGTTGGATTAATTAAAGTTAAATCTAAAACCAAATTATACTATCAGTCAGTCCAAACTTAAAAACTTAAATATAAAATAAGTTGAAATTCTAAATCATAAAGTTTCAATAAACCTGGAAAATCTTAAGCTTCAAGCATATTCAGTAAACCCATTGAGCTTACATAAACTTGCTATTGGATCAAAGAAAATAAATAAACTAAATCATATCAAATAACTTATAACACATATAAATAAAAAAGAAAGAAGAACAGATATTAAAGGTATTATTGTGAGCTTTAGAATATGTTATGAAAATATAAATAAAAATACAAATAATGCAAATAATGAAATAGTTGAAACTTTTCTAAGAAAAATATAAAAAATAAACACATGAACAAATAAAAAAAATGATAGACCATTCACTTTAATAGAAATAAAAGATCAAATAAAAAAGTTAAAAAATAATAAGGCATCAGGCTAAGCAAGATAAGGATCCTACAAAGTGTTCATCATACAGACCCATTTCACTCTTAAATGTGGACTATAAGATGTTCATGTCTGTTTAAAACAACATAATTAATTTACTAATACCTAAACTAATTAACAACTATCAAACAGTGTTTATTTTAAATAGAGAAGTGCAGGATACTATAATAAGAATACGGATCTAGGACTGTTGAACAAAACTTCAACAGTCTGAATCCAACTTCACCGGACACACTTTAATGAAAGTGCTTTTACCTAAAAAGCACCTTCACTAAATTGCATTAAAAAAAAGAAAAAAACAAGAAAAAAGCATTTATGCAGGGGGGCAAGCCCCCCTGCACCCTCATGTGGGGGGCTGTGCCTCCCACACCTCCTCTACTTTAATATTCTCACACAAAGATCACACTACAGTGGGGAAAAGGAAAAAATTCCCTTATCTGCACCGTAGTACAATCTCCACAACAGTCACTCCCCCAGAACTCCCTCTACCTGCAGGCATACTTCCGCAAAAGTGCTTCTTCGGTGAAAAGCACTTTCACAGAAATATGCCTGGATGTTTAGGATTCGGTGAAACAGCCATTCACGCATCAGTTCTAGACCCATAAGAATACATACACTAATATACTATGCAAATAAAAATAAAAAAAATAACTTAAATAAAAAAGATTTTTCTATCATTAATCTTGATTTAGATAAAGCTTTGGACTCAGTCAATTGGCCTTATCTATTTAAATCACTCTTGTGCTTATGTTAAAATAGGCTCTTTTCTTACTAATTCCTTTAAATTACAAAATGGTACAAAATACATTGTCCATTATCACCTTTACGTTTTGCATTAGCAATAGAACACTTTGCTAATTGTATTAGATCTAATAAGAACATTAATGGAATCAAAATAAAAGGTGACATTGAACTAAAGATTCAACTCTTTGCTGATGACATTTTACTAACAATAGGAAATCTAGAAAAATCATCAGAATATGTAATTAGTCCTATGAGACAGTTTGAAGAAATCTCAAACTTAAAATTTAATCATAACAAAACAAGTGCATTATTAATCAATGAGAAATTAAAAAAACTCATTCAAAAATATTCTAGCTTCAGTTGGAATAACACTCAAATTAAATATCTTGGTATAACAAATATGTCTAATAGCAAATAAATGATACAAACACATTCTCAACAGATTTTTGAGAACGTTTTTAATTTATTCACAAATTGCAATAAATTATTTACTATGGAAGAATTGTTAATGTTAATTAAAATGGTACTTCTCCCTAAAATATTATTTTTTATGCAATCTTTAGTACTGTCTCCATAAAAAAATAATAAAGAAAATAAATAACATTCTACTTACATTTTTTGGCATCCCAATAAACCAAGAGTTTATTTAAAATGGCACAGAAAAGTTTGGGATAACGGTGGAATAGGATTCCCTGATATTTAATAGTATGCTACTTCAGCAATTGTAAAAGGTATTGCATTACGGTTAAATTCATCATATGATCCAAAATGGAAAGAAATACATCAATAAATATTATCTGTAAATAATAAACATATCACAACCAGCCATAAACAAATAGTCCCTAATAGTTTTATAGGCTATTAAAAGATTTTTGAATGCATAGATATATTTCTTCTAATCAATTTCCCTATATAAATAATATTCTTTATACTTTCCAAATGTTCACATATTCTAACTTTTGTATTAAAGACTTAATAATTTCTATATTTTCAATAGCATATACAAATGAATTCTTAGAAACTCACAATTTCATCAAAATGATAGAAGTGAAAGAACAAAATAACTTAACTTATTGACATCAATTTTTAAAAGGTAACAAAATACATACTGTTGAAAACATAAGGTCTAGATACAGTCACAATTCTATGAAATGGTGAATACTACAAATATGTACAGATTTTGTGAACACAAAGATACATAAGATATTTAATTTAGATAAGAAAGCATTCCCCAAAATATTGGAATTCTTAATAAATATTAACAATAATGCAATGAAAAATAAATCATACTTATCACAAATTTATAAAATTCTTAGGTTAAATCTCACATACTTAGCATCTATTGGAGGTATTCCTCAAAAATTAATAATGAAGACTTGACTGAAGAAAACAAGAAATAGTATTAATGTATACAGACAAGGCTACAGCCTCATTATGTTGGAAAATTGCCACTTGAAATTTTGTAAATATAGCTTTCATTATTCCTAACTGAATTACAATTATGTATACATCAAATAGAATTAAAGGCTTGGGATGTGAATCTGAAATAGTAACAGATTAGATGCATATGGTATATGAATATGAGGTCATCTTCCCTTTTTGGAAAAAAATAATAACTTCATTCAAGCCCTATGGTCCGAGAGATGTAATATTTAAAAATCTTTGGTTT
The DNA here is from genome assembly GCF_019279795.1 of Protopterus annectens. Taxonomy (NCBI): domain Eukaryota; kingdom Metazoa; phylum Chordata; order Ceratodontiformes; family Protopteridae; genus Protopterus; species Protopterus annectens. Next base: position 1,507,590,932 of record NC_056725.1, read on the forward strand.
TATTTAATGCTCCAATTCCTGAGGTAATTCTAAAAGCTCAAGTGTCTCTTCTCCAGTCAGTTTCTAGCAGTAGCTAGAAAAATAATAATTAAAAACTAGAAAAGTAAAGCTAGCCCCAAATTTTGCTGAATTTACTAGTATTGCAAAAAATGACTTGCTGTAGTGAATTGCATACTATAAAGATGAGAACTTCTAATATTACACATTCATATAAGTCTTGTCTTAAACTTAAAGATTTGCTTGAAAAATATTAATTGATAATTTGTATAATTGTGATGTATTAATCCACTGTGGGTATATGTAAATAGTTAACTGTTTGTTTTATAATAAATTTGTTCATTGCTATGAAAACAAAATTTAAAAAAAAGTTTTATGAAAGAGAGTGACTTAAAAGCTGATATATGGTATACTGTGAAGAAATGATTTATCTGTACTCCTGACATATCACTAAAATAATATACAGACATGGGATATCCTTAACAGTTTATCTATACCACTGATATTTCATCAGATTTACTAATGTCTCCCTAAATTCCCCAATCAAAATGCTGAAAGTTAAAAAGTTACATATTGCATATTTATTTACATTTTGCTGACCATTTTTATCCCACTAAACTAGTGACCTCTTTTTTCAGAAGAAATAAAAAGTAGTATTCATGCAAAAAGAAATGTAGACACCAAGCTGGAGAACTTCACATGCACTTGTTGATAAGTACAGTGAGATATTTTACACCCACCTGAGCTACCACTAACTCAGGCAGATGGAACCTCAACTTAACATCATTCATCATATGGCAGATGCAGCAGCGCAGTGCTCCCGAATGCTGAGCTGCAGTGGCAAGAATAGAAATTAATGAATACAATCACCAGGATGAGAATAGAACCCACAACCTTCTGATCTTTCAGCAACAAAGATGAGTAAACTACCAGTTCAGCCACTGACATTAAAACATACAACTCCCATAAATCCACCTGAAAAACAACTGCCTTAACCAAAATCTATACCTAGTTTAATCAAAGCAAAACACGAAACACAGACTGCATTTCTTATTCAATGCAATGTTCATATATCACTTCAAATACTGCATGTAAACAACACTGCCCATTTAAATCAGCACCACAGTATTAAATTGGTCTTATTAGAATGAAAAAGGTTGAAAGAAATGGATAAAATATAGAATGCAAAGCACCGCTATTCAGTCAGAAAACTGCATTATTGACAAACAGCCCCAATTCTAACTTTGTAAACTAAAATAAACTAAATAAAAATATAACCAGCAAATCATAACATAAATATCACTAAACTACTAAATGCATAAAATAAACGAACCATCAATACAAAAAAGAATGAAAAAATAAAATTTACCTTAGAACTAGAAGGCACTCTATTCCTACAAAAGCTATCTACAGCCCTATTCAGTAGAACCTCAGATAATTAACATAGCTTACTGATGTTAACCACTCTTTTCCATATAAAAACATGACAAATGCATAAATGGAGTATGTGGGGTGCTGGTTTGTGTGATACATGAAATATTTTGTATTATGGGATTAAAGAAGTCAGTGGTTCACAGCTTTCACACTCATTAGAATACTAACTCCATAAGCCTACAATTAGACATTTCTCATTTAGTCTGCACTTATTATTATGCACACAAATGTATAAACATTGTACTTAAAATCTTATTTGATACCTTGGTAATTATAATGGGAAAATACAGTACTGACCATATGCAGATTTTAAGTATATACCTCTGATATTCGAGAAACATAAATATAATGCCCAAAAGTATCCGTAATAATTGCTGAGTATTATGAAATTAATACATTAATACATTAAAATTGGTATGCAGAAGAGATGAAAAGAGCAATGTTGAAAGAAAAATGCTTTAAAATAATTAATAATAAACATTAATAATGACTTATTGTCTGGGCCTTCTGCAATATGTGATAAGTCATTGCTCCTAAATGCAGGTTAACACAATCCTGCACTGCACAACTTGTGGTAGCAACATAGATATAAAGTGAGCAGCCAAGTTCTCTGGATTATGCAGAACATTCTGCATTTGAACATAAATAAACCCACTGTTCTACTGTCCCACAGTGAATAACTTTGCCTCTGCTACACAGCTTTTGATTGGTTTGTATACCACAATTACAACCAATTACCATCACAGTATATGAACTGATCAAGTAACTGTTCTTGAAGATGGGAGCCAACGAGAGCTCCCAAATTCATGACCATTCATGTACCAGTAATGGTTTTTGTACCAGTACAATGCCTTCAAAAAGACCTTCAGGGTACAGGAAGATTACCTTGGACCAGTGTGAGTCTGAAGATGGATAAAAGATATTCATGCTCTGGATAATTATGTCAGTCATAGAGGAAGCCAGGAAGGATTAATCTGGTCTGAGACATGCAACCAAAGGATACAGCACTGGAAAAGAGTCTACAGTGTTCAGGGAGTCAGGGATTGAGATCTGCAGATCTCCAAACAAAAGGCTGAGATTTGTTTTGCTGGACAGTGCTGATGCTGATTGCACTTCCTTTGGATTGGATTATTGGTTCCTGAATTTTGTTGTGGACTGAGCTGCAGCTGCTTTCCAGTATTGGGCAGAGGTAAGTGTCTTTAATGTCTCTCTGTCCTATTCTGATTACTTCTGGCTTTGTCCCTGATTTGTTGCATTATTAGAAATGTATCCCTATTTTTTGGCCGTTGTCCCCCAATTATATTAGCTTTTAGATTTATTTTGCTAACAAGTTGAGCAAAAAGTTAATAGTGATTTAATTGTCTGACTCTGTGTTCTGATTATTTCTGGATTTGCCCTTGATTTATTGCATTCCTCACCCAGAGTTTTGCAGTGTCCATATTTTCAATTTGTTTCTCATAAACTTTCTGTTTTTTTGGGAAAATCATGATCTGACATTAAATGTCACTAGATAATAACAAGCATTTCAGTATCAGACATCACATCCTTTAGAAAATGCATGCACAAAACATCTATTCTAGCAGCTTTCCAGGTTTATAAGAGCAATATTTAAAATGTATCCCTATTTCTGGGCCTTTGTCCCTGAAGTATATCAGGCTTTGTGCAGATTTCTTTACCTAACAGGTTGAGACATAAGGCATTTTACTTTGCTTGTCAGGCCCTGCTATTATGGGCATGTATTGTAAAACCAGTAGAAGATCCCATGTTTTTGTTATTATTTGTCTTGTCAAGTATTCACACCACATGGATGTAATAATATATTAATAAATTATCCTCCTGATGGTTATTTGGCTACTATTTTCTTTTCTCCAGAATATCTATATCTATATCTATATATATATCTATATCTATATCTATATCTATATCTATATCTATATCTATATCTACAACTACATCTATATCTATATCTATATCTATATCTATATCTATATCTATATCTACATCTATATCTATATCTATATCTATATCTATATCTATATCTATATCTATATCTACATCTATATCTATATCTACAACTACATCTATATCTATATCTATATCTATATCTATATCTATATTTCTATAGATATATCTATATCTTTGTTGCAGTGTACAGGCATGCTAGTTATTTGCATGAAAGGTGTTTCACAAAAAGTAGTTGTTAAAGAATTCCAGTTTTGTTTTGCAATAGAACTTCATTTTGAGTGTAAGTTTAGTGTGTTTTCATAATGCCAAGATTTAAAACTTTTCAAGGAAAACTCATGTTGTGTGTTGTTTTCAGTGATCCAGCAGTGCAATATGATCATTTACATGATGGAAAAGGGCAGTTAGTATGTTTTCATTTTATTTTAAGTGCTGCAATGATTTTTAGCTAAATTAAGGTAGCAATCATGCTATGTTTGCTGTCATTTGTCCTTTGTAAATAATATTTATGAAAATGTTTGTTTCTTTTTTTCTGAAAAAAAGAGAGGTGGTAGAAAATAAGGTGGGCACTGAGGGATCAGTGAGGGACTGGGAATTTGAGCTAGGCTGTTCAGTGGTTCTCTGAACTATAATCCTGGTAACTACCTATAAACCTAGAAGATGTCACCAAATCTGTAATGCCTACTTTCTTTTGCTCTGGCAGTTGGTGCTCAGGGTTAGGACTGTGAGCTGCACTTCTTGTAGTATATGTGGGTGTAATTTGATGTGAAGTTATAATGTGTCCTCTCTTTGTGTATTGACTAGTCCCAGCTGTTGACGCCAATGTTATCTCTGTCTCTTAACTCCCTCCTAAAACTGATGATGTTTACAGATAAGGTGATGAATTATAACCTTTTCTACATTCTCTTGTTTCATCAGTGTCTGAAGTATTCAGGTATATATGCCATTTAGAGACAACTATCTCTGGGAATGTTTGAGGTTATCAAAATGTAGTAGAAAGTAGACAATGTACGTAAAAGATTCTATAGGAATGAGAAGTGTGTATTATTAACTTAAGAACTATCTCAGAAAGTGAGTCTGTGCATTTTGTGTTTGTTTTTGCAACTCGCAAGAACATCCACTCATCTGTATTTGCCTTGCTAATAGTAAGTAACCAGGCTACAGTGATTTCTCTTAGAGATAGCTAGGAGTATAGTAAGATTAGTTTAGATTTTTTATGTATTTATGTGAGACTGTCCTGCAGTGTTTTTTTTAAATATTTCCTGTGATTCTGAACTCTGTTGTCACTGTGTTAAGTTATTGAGTATTGTCTCTTGCTTTTATTATTTATTGTTTAATACATTTAAACATATTAATTGTGGCTGGTTTGTTTAGAGTAGTTGTATATGTATTTGGTGATACTGTATAGGCGACTCCAATAGCCTTGCTGTAGGTCACACTTACCATTTGGATAATAGTAACATTACACAGTAGAATTGGGCACCCTTTGGGAAGGGCCTTATAGTACCTGATAAAGAGCTGGTTGGTGGCACTGATAACTACCTTTTAGTCTGGGCAGATGGGGAGCATAGCTAGTAAACCTGTGCCAGCCTTTCCCAGGAGTGTGTGTCTGTTTGTATATAAATCAAATCTCAAAGTGTGTGTGTCAGCTACTTGGGCAGGGACACAAAGCACTGGTTGGACAGAGAGGGTGCTGGAGGTTTTGGTTAACCACTCAGCTGAGATCTTGCCAGTGGGGAGTCTTATTGGGGATCTGGAGAAAGAGAGAGAAACCAGCCCCAGACTTACTGTGATCTCTGTGTGGTCTTAAGGGAAATTGTACTTTACTGTGTGTGTACTTGTCATCCTCCCAATGTGCACATCCCTCACTGGTGCTAGTAGTGAGGATTGAGGCTCCTTGATTACTGGGCCAGTACAGGAGCACCACAAGGCCATTTAGATACAACTATCTCTGGGAATGTTTGAGGTTATCAAAATTTAGTAGAGTAGACAACCTATGTAAAAGATTCTACAGGAATAAGAAGTGCACTAGCTGGTTCTCTGAGAGAACAGCTGATGTATGGAGAAAACAGATTACATTAAACCAAGTACTAGTTTAGATATGTTTAAGAGCAGCCTGGACACTTATTATGGGAACCAGTATTTTGGTATATTGTCAGGCTAGAAGGGCATTAATGCCCCTGCTTGAAATATTTGTATGCAAGTGTGTCTGTCCCTGAATATTTTAGTATCTGTTGCTGATTTGTTGAGCTGTGCACTAGACAAGAATAAAAATTATAGCCTTGTTTCAGAAAGTGCTTATTAGTTCACCTTCTCTATTCTGTTAATGTTTCACTAATACTTTAAGTGTCTTTGATTGTACCTGATTATTTCTAGGTTTGTTCCTGATTTGTTGAGAGCTATGTTGGTGTCTTTTGTAGAAAATGTCCTGCATGTAATTTAATAATGACGAAGTTATAGACGTACTTCAGAATTAATTAATTTATTAATTCACATTATCTTATTTGTCAATGCCTCAAGTTAATAGTAACAATATCTTGTGTTCTTAAGTCTGGATTTGTCCCTCATTCTGCTCTGGTTTATCCTTACTCACAGTAGCATTGTTTTCCAGTAGTATTTCCACAAATGGAAACTAAGCACATTCATGCCAGTATCACTGCACCCTTTGTATATTTTCTTCATAATGGATTTTTGCAGTTAATCTGCTGTTTGTATTTTAAAGTTGGATATTAACATTTCTTGCTCTTCAAATGTTCATTGTTTGGATATGGTATGTCTGCCTTTGTGGTTTGTTTGTTTATTGTGGTTAAAGATGAAATCTTGCATTTTTTGTTCATGACTATTCCAAGACACGGTGCCTTAAATATCACATTCTTGTAAAGGTGCTGAGGGCCATAGTTTTTATTAACTTTTCAAGGCACCTTTCTCAGGTACATACCAGGGTGTATGACAGGGCTAGAACACATCTGATGCGGTGATGTTGAAACACAGGTAGTATTGTCATGATGTATGTAGTTTATATATTCATTGTTACTGCTTAGGTACCTTTCATGCTACAGTTTTGAAGTGTTTTGCAAGTATGTTTGTTAAGTCGGGTTTATTTATCCTTAACATGGATTTTAAGATATAATCAAGGGTGGTTTCAGCATACTGCAAATGTCATTTTGCAAGGAAAATCGCTATCCCTTCTGCAGCACTGGTTAAGTGGGCAAGTGAGCACTGGAGGATACCACATGTCATCATGGAAGCAAGGGAGAGAGTAATCTGATCATGAAGGCCTTTATAGTGAGCAAAAGGAGCAAAGAAGAAGACAAGAAATTTCTAGTGATGTGGGTAGGTTGTGGGCCTATTGCTCCATATCTTTTATTTGGAGGAGATGATTCTACTTTTCCTTTCTGCAGTATAGCCCTGTTTCTTTGTCTTTCTTAAGTAACACCAATGTTCTAGAAACCTACTAGGTACAGACTGCCTGGATTATGATGGGGACATAGATATGGATAGAGATGGCACTCCAAAATAGAGTAGGAGATATTCAATTTTTCAGCCACGTTGAGCAAGTGCCTTTATCTGGCTTTCTGTGAGTAGACAGAGTGAAATATGTTTTCTGCAAGACCTGTAACACAGATTTCACAATCCATCATGGTGGCCGACATGATCTGCAAGGACATGCCAACAGTGAGAAATACAGACAGAATTGCAAGCATGCAGCTGGAAAAACTATGGATGACGTCTTTGGACCTTAGAGTTTAGGAAGTACAAAAGTTGTTGAGGCAGAGGTTGGTTTTGTGCAACTCTTTGCTATCCACAACTTACCATTTGTAGCAGGAGACACATCCTGAAATTTATGAAGAAATGTGGAGAGGCTCAAGATGTTCTCAGAAAAATTACATGTGGAGCAAGGAAGGCAGTCTGCATTGTATGGGATGTTCTGGGGCCTCATTACTAGCATGACACTGCTGCCACCTGCCAGAAATCACCATTCTGTGTCTTTATAGAACAAAGCACAGATATGTGCATTAACAAACTGTTGGTGATCCTTGTTGGTTACCTTGGTAAAAAGGCAGGCAAAAATGTAATATGGTTCCTACATATGCCAGAGTGTGCGTCAGGAACTGGACAAGCATTGTTTGATGCTTTAATGTCCACTCTGACAAATTTTAACATTCCAGTTTCCAACATTGTGGGCTTTGCTTCAGACAATGCTGTCTGAATGATTGGAAAACACAATTATGTGCTATTTCATTTAAAGGAGGTAAAGCCCACCATTATAAATATAGGGTGTCTGTAATCACTGGCAGATCTGTATATCAAGGCTGTTGTAAAAGCACTTTGTTCGCCAGTTGAAGAAGTTATAGCACATGTGTACTGTAATTTCAGTTTCAGTGTACAATCCATCCATTCATCCATCCATCCTCAACCGCTTTTCCAATTTTTTTTTACATGGGGGTTGGAATGTCACTTCAACAGTGACAATCATCTCAAGCCAAGGCTTACACCACCAGGTGGCTAGCCCTGCCACTGTAGTTCATCTGTACCACTTGCTTGCACACATACTCGCACCTATGGCCAATTTAGAGTGTCCAATCCATCTATTGCATGTCTTTGGAATGTGGGAGGAAACTGGAGCACCCAGAGGAAACCCACACAACTGCAAAAGAACATGTAGACTCCACAAAGGCACCCTAGCCAAGAATTGGACCACAGAACCTATTTTTGTGAGGTGAAAGTGCACAAAGATGACAAAAACTGCAAGAATTTGCTTTGCTCACAGACACTGACCCACTCATAATTATTAGACATGCACTTACTAGATAGCTGAGTTTTGGAAAGGTAATTAACAGAACCCTAGATATCTGGCCAGCTCTAAATTCACATATTTTTTTTTTGTCTGCAGAGCTATGCTCTGCTAGTATTGACGTAATTTCCAAACACCTGCAGAGTAATGAATTGTGCATGATGTTTATGTTTCTTAAGTATGCGCTGGAACCTTTATTGGAGTTCACCATTCAGGTTCAGAGCTGAGAAAGTCAGCTACTAACACTGCATGCCACTGTGCATAAACTCCTGCAGCAGTATGCTGGTAGATTCCTCAAACCTGTAGCTGCTGTCAGACTAATCAAACACGGTGATGTTTTACTGGTGACGGACAGTAGCTCTGTTCTGCCAAACAGTGAGCTGTGCATTGGCTATGAAATCAAACAGATCTGAATAACCATGAGGAGGATATTGCTTGCACAGTTATTGAATTTAACTTTTATAAAAAGTTACAGCTTTTTATGCTGCAGTGCTGCAGAAAATGCTTAAAAAGTTTCCCATGCATGATCACGTAATGAAAGATGCTGCATTCCTTATTAATCCCACCAAAAAATTGGACATCTCTTTGGGACTTGTCATGGATGTTGGTTTCTGTTTGGTACCTATGAAAATGATGCTGAGGCTGAGTAATTAATTCATGAGTTTACCAAGTATCAGATTGAGGACACAGGGAACCTGACAGGTGCAGTAGATGGGCCCCACTCACGTGTGTCCAAGTACTGTGTACACCTTCTGTGGGATCTTTGCACTGATGGGAAACTGCCACTCTTTAAGCAACTGATGATAACGCTACTTTGCTTGCCACACTCAAATGCACAAGCTGAAAGATTGTTTAGCATGGTGCAGAAAGTAAAGACTGAATTGTGTTGGTCTCTCAGTGTAAAAACAGTGAACTCTTTATTAGCAGATAAAATTAAAAAAAAACTGGACTGCTGTGATCTTAAACTGCCAAAACATGTCTTACATGCTGCTAAGAAAGCCACATCAGAATACAATTAGTGTACTTCTGATGCATCTAATGTAGGATAGGATGCTGTTATTGCACTTAGTGTATATGTGGAATCAGCTGTGTGACTTGTAACAGGTCTGTTTAGAAAAATCTAATAAATGTAGCAAGTGGTATTAGTGACTATATGATTTTAGTTTTGTTTTTGTACAGAAGTGCTGTTTCATGTTCTTATGGTGTAGTTGTGGAATTATAGATTATAAAATGAAAGTTTTGGATCTGACTGAAGTGTGTCTTATTGAGTTTTACACATTTTCTACTAAGCCTCATGGCAATGGCATGTTTTGCACAGTCCAAAAATAGGCTGTTCCACAATCTTACTGTTTGTCACACATTGCTAGAGTTGTGTTCCAATTTGGCCTTTTAAAACATTGATACCTATGGATATTAAAAGCTTTACTCCAGTGTCCCTTGAGCTGTTACAACTCCAGGCAGTGACAAGGAAGCTTAGTTTAATGTATACAATTTATATTATAATTTGTTATTCTGTAGCGCTCAGCATGAGGATGCAGCAGTGTTTCATTTATTTATATCTTTCATTGCTTGTTTGCTTGCTTGTTTTTACTGCTACAGTGCTTTTCCCATGGACAATCTTTAAGAAGAGGATGGTGATAAAACTAATTTGATAGTATAGAATATCGTTTTGATTAATACAATTACTAGAGGTTGAAGGCTGCACTGGATAGTAATAATTTTGCCCTACTGTACTTCTGTGAAAATGCTGCAGCATTATACTTGCTTTGGGGAATTGTGTATGCATAAAATCTGCATAAAGCCTGCATTTAAAAATGTAAAGAAGTAAAATGTGAATATTTACATAAAATCATAATTGTTTTAGAAAGATGCAACAAAGATGTGAAATGTGCCAAATACTAAACTATGCAGCTTACTTTTTGTCTTGTAGAAATGGGCATTAATGTATAGAAATCATTAGGTTGAAGATGACCTCCAGGTCACATTTTTCAGCTGTCAGTCTAGTGTCACTAACTACTGTGGAAGGAACTTAGGTAAGCCTTTTACTAAGTATAAACCTCTCAACTAAAAGAGGATTCAATTATACAGACAGAACTGATCAAACAAAATACTTCAAATAGCTGCATGGGGTGGAAGAAATCCATGTTACTTACAAGTAGTCATGGTGACATAATGACAGCCATTCCAAAATAAGATAACATTTAGAAATGAATAGGCAGTGGAGATTTTTAACATAGGAAGCCCCCTGTGTGAAAGCTGCCACATTATAAATTCTAACTAGCAGTAACCTTATAAGAAAGCAAATGTTCTTGGATGAATTCTACAACTGCTCTGTTCAGAGAATGCATATCCCCTTCATGAGATCAGATTTATCATTGTCTGCTATTTGGAAAACATATAGTTTTATGCATTTATGTATTTTTGTACACTGCTGACTTGGTTAGTCCCATTAGGCCAAATGGCCTCTTTTCAGGGGAAACCCAAGGTGATATACAAAATGATGAGGGGAAATTTGGCCAGGGCACTGGGTATTTCCCACTTGTCATTAGGAAAGTGCTTGTTCCATTCCTAGTGCAGTGGCAGCTGGGGAGAACAGCACTCAAGGAAATTGAAGATGATGGACAGCACAGAGGCAAATGCTGGTGCAGTGTCTGAAGCTATACCAGATTCTGAGGAGCTCTTTCAGCAGAATTTGTTTTATCAGAAAGAAATGTGAAACACAATGTTGGATGCATTATTATAAGCTTCCAGTTGGAAGGGTTGCAGGACAAAATTTTGGGTGAATTTTTGATGCAGAGTGAGCTAGACAGTGGAAAAGATGTTTCTTGGGGTGAAGTTATGGACAAAATTCAATCAGACAAATCAGAAGCTATTTTGAAAGATCACTAGACATAAAAAATTATATACCAAAATTATTTAAGAAACTGCATGGAAAGTGTTGCAAGATGAACAGAGGAGAGGAAATGTCAAAACTCAAAGGAAAATTATGGTAAGAATTCAGAACAAGGAAGAAAAAGAAATGAATACGTATGGCATTTGAGATAATTTAATGGTTCCATTGGGAATGAGGGCTCAGGAAACAATAGATTTTACTCTTATTCATAAAAAAATTGTGACATTATTTTTAGACTGGTTCCATTCTGGCAATTTGTTTTGAGAGTATAAGAAGAAAAATAACTATAACCCATGGAATTCTTATGCGGATAAAGCATTTCAGAGGGAAACAAAAAAGAAGATACATGTTCAGTTTCAAAATGAAGTTGAAAAGAGACTTTAAAGAGTATTTAATCAAACTTTGCAAAAAGAAGTTATGGACATTAACAAAGGATATGATAACAGAAGAGTATCAACTCAGGTAGGGCTGTCATATTGTACTGAAAAAGAAAAAAGAAAAAAATATTCATATTCCAAATATGATAAATATAGAAGGTAACAAGGGTGCTGTAAAATATTGGAGACAACCAAAATATATTATTTCTTCCTGTGGAAAAGACAATCATTTGATAAGTAATTGTGATAAGAGGGAATGTTATATTTGGGAAACAGATCATGATGCAAAGAAGTGTAAACTTAAATGTTATAAATGTTACAAAAGCAGGCATTTATGTATAGATTGTAACCTAAGGATGAAGAAGTAGAAGAAGAAGACAAAAGTGAGGATAGATTGCAAAGAGAAGAAGCAGTCCCAATATAAGATAAATAGGATATAGGGACACAAGATCAGGGCAACAATAAAGATAAGGATAAAAAGAAAAATTAAATGTAAGAACATAGAAGAAGGTTCTGAAATAAGTGATGAGGAAGATATAATTTGGAAAATAGTGAAAGGTAAAAAGAATTCTATTGGAAAAAAGTAAGAGGCAGAAAAAGAAAGTTTAAAGGGATAAGTGTAAAAGAGAAAATAAAGGAAATTGATAATGTAAATGAAATAAATTCTTCAAATGTTCATAATTTCTCATAAGGTAGAACATAGACATAATGACAATTTCAGCAAATGCAAATAGTATCAACAATATAAGTAGAGGAATAGGCATTCTATAATGGTTTAGTAAGTGTGATGTTCATATAATAATATTGGAAGATATAAGATTTTTGACACAAGAGGAGAGATTACAAACAAAAAATCTTTGGAGAGGTGATAGAATATGGAACTATGTTCAGGCCTAATTGTACTTTGTAGAAAGTCAGTGAAACTATTGAACATAGCATTGGCAATGATGAGAATATTAACTATTGTAGATATTAGCTAGCATAATCAAGTATATAGAGCTATAACATTGTATGCTTATGTTACAAGTAAAGAAAAGGAATGTATTTCTTAAAATGTTGGGTTATATAGTTATTAATATGAATATAATATTAATGGGGGATTTCATTGTTATTTCTGAGGAAAAAAGAAGAATTGCAGTAATGATAAGAGCATTTTGAAGTTATAAAATGTGCCAGTTTAAAACTTTGGAATAATAATGGATAATAAGTATGATCAAGGTATATATAAGATGGAAATAGATTATTTTATTAGATCACAAGGTTTAAATATAGCTAACAGAGAGACAATTGTAACAGGCTTTTTCAGATTACTCAGAGAACTGTATAGAAATAAAGAAAATAAAGAGTACATTAGACTAGGAAATAAATGAAAAGGATAAATGAGAAATTACGGAATTAAAATGAAAAAGTAATCATATATGTGTGTTATAAAAACTGGTCTGAGTGATGTCTAGGTTTGAAAGAAAAATATAAGAAATGTTTTAGAATGGGAGTCAGATGTAAGAAAAGTAGAGAAAATAAATTATAAATTATAAAACCATGTATACGGATGCTTTAAAGAATTTAAAAAGGAATGGCAGGGCATATTATATAAGAGAATGGATAATTTATGAAAAAAATCAAGAGAAAATCAAAGAATTATTATTTAAGCAAAGATATTTTTGCAAGGTAGAAAAGAAGATCAGCTTCTTAGAGTAGCATAGTTAAAGAAAACACTAGTATAATAAAAGAAATTAAAGATAATAGCGGTAAAGTATCAAAATATTGGAAACAAATTATGAATATCATAATAAATCGTGTAAAGAAAAGTTTCAAGATAGGAAAAGAGTGCAAAGAAAAAGCTGACATGTTAAAATATTGACAGAACAAGAAAATAAAGAATTACAAAATGAGATTTCTTTATATGAATTAGATAAGGTACTTAACCATGTTAATTTACAGCCAGTTTAAGGATCAGATTGAATAGATACCAATTTTATAAGAAATTTAAATATTGGCAGAACATTGTTTTTTTTTAATATATGAGTGAATGGTTTAATGAAAGTTTTTATATATATAAATGTATGCAGTGATGTACTTAAATGTGTGTGGAAAAAGGAAGATAAACATAAAACAAAAATTGGAGTCCTATAGTATTAAACAATGCAAATTGTAAGATTTTTATGAAACTAATTCAGTAGAGAATGGAGAGTAAAATGAACAGCACTGTGAAAGATAGCATATATAGTTTAAAGGGAAAAGGATGTGAGGAATTCTTATTCATAGTAAAGGAAATCATGGATGATATTATAAACCGGAATGATAACACCAAGATCATGACAGGAGATTTAAATAAAGCTTTTGATACAGTACAGCATGAACTTTTTTGGACAATTATGAAGGAGTATAACATTAGTAATAAAATTAAGAATGTATTGTTGTTCTGTCTATAATAAAAATAAAGTAAGACTTTTAGTGAATCAATGGTTAAGCAAAGAACTAGATATAAATAAGGGCAGGTACAGTATCAGGGGTATCATATGGGTAGTATACTATCTGCATTATTTATGAATGTATTTGTCAGACATGTAAAATTACACATAAGAGATGTCACTTACAATACCACTGAAGGTATGCAAATTCCAGTGATGTTTACTTATGCAGATTTCATAATATTGATTATGAAAAAATCTGGATGAAAGAACATTTGTGTTATATACAGCAGTTTTTAAACATAACAGGCATGACTTTAAATGAAGAAAAAAGTCAAGGATTGGGTGATATAGTAAAAATAGGAGGAGCATCTTTCTCAATGAAAGAAACTCCTCTGTTAGGAATATGGTTTTGGGGTAAAAATGTAAGTAGGGACCAATGGAATATGACACTAGATGAAATAAAGGAGTGTTGCTGTTTTGGAAAATATGCAACTTATCATTTAATAAAAAGGTTTATTTGATTAATTCAGTTATATTGGGAAAGATTGCATATTTAGCTAGTGTCTATATGTTGCCAATAAGCTATGAAAAATAAATACTACAAGTCAGTTTTTCCTTTTATATAGAGTTCAAGATTTAATCCATTGAAGAGAAGAATCATATACATAGACAAGGAAGATGTTAATAAACCCAACTGTTTATGCTGTTTCTTTGAATTTGTACAAAGTTTTGTTTTGGGTTAATGATACATATAAAAAAAATGGTAGTAAATTTACTATAGTGCAAATATAAACAGTATTGAGATATTTTAAAAATTCAAAAGAGGAAAAGCATGTTTAAATAAAATAAATGCTGGCAAATAAAACGGTCAAAAAGCACAAAAGTAATGTCAAAAAATATACAATGTATTCCACCTGAAGCACTTTTCGTCTGAGAAAATACTCAGACTTCTTCAGATAAATTCAAACATAGTCCTCCCATTAATTAAATAATACATCATCGGATCTTCCAATGAAATAAGTATAATAATCACAAATTACTTAAGTACAGCCCTACCTCCTAGCACAACCTCTATTAAAATAATTTATATTAAAAAAAATGATTACTGCCTACATTTAAGTCAAACCTCTATAGGTATACATTTAGACCTAGTGTGTACATAAATGAATAACTATAAACCCACAATCACTTCTTACAAAAAAAATAATAATTTATACACTTAATAATATTTTAATTTTGATACATCTTATCTTCCTAGACTTTTTAATTTTAAAAGGCATAGAATAGAACACACCTCATTTAAGCCTGGATAACTATAGACATTAACAAGAATTTGCCAGGAAAGTTCCAATTCATCTAACTTTAAAGAACAAGGCCCCACTCTGATATTAGGGGGACCTTGGTCTATTACTAAGTAGCCAAAAAAATGTGTGTGAAATTGTTGTAAGTGTTTGACCAATGCATTTTCTAGTTTGCCTCGTGATATGGCATACTGATGTTCATAAATCCTCTCTTTGATTTTTTGCTCTGTTTTCCCTATATAGAATGTGGGACAGAGTTTGCATTGAGCCAAGTAGACTACTTATTTTGAATTACAATCAAATCTCCTGTTGATCCAATATTTTTTATCTCTGACATTAAGTGTATTTCCCACTTCAACAACTTTACATTACGGATGAATGCCACATTTGTACATCCCTGTAGTTTTGCACTCTCTCTGAACTGGGTGTTCTAACAGGCTTTTAAGGTTTTGACCTCTATGAAATATAACTTTGGGATTTTTACCTAACTTCTGACATAATATGGGATCGCTAGTCAAAAGATGCCAGTTTTTCTGTAGCATATTCAGAATATTACTAGCGTCACAAGTAAATGTTGTAATTAAACTCATAGTAAAATTGTCTGTGCTGTTACATGCTGGCAGTGTGTTGATTGTTGTTCCCTTACTTGTGTTTTTGAGGATAGGTAAAAAAATCCCTTCTTCTCTTTTTGTAGCTACTTCATTTATAAGATTTTCAACTAATGTGTCAGGATACCCCCTCCTGATGAACATGTTCTTTAATTTTTGGCATTCAAGCATGAAATCCATATATTCTGTGACCATTCTGGCAGTTCTTACTAACTATCCTTTTATGACTGCCCATTTTTGATGAAATGGATGATTACTAGAGAAAGGAAGGAAATAGTTGTAATATGTCTCGTTCCTGTGGATAGTTGCAACATATTCCCCTTTGTCTCTATCTGTTTTAATACAAACATCCAGATAAGCCATAGTTTCAGTGTTGAATTGGTGCGTGAATCTTAAGAAATCTGTGCTATTGTTAAAATGTGTCACTATATCATTTGCATCATAAATATGTCATCCAGGTATCTGGTGTAAAAGTAGATTTTTTTTTGTATTTCCCTTTTCTGGTCTATCATATCTGATTCCCATTTAGCCATCACCAGGTTTGCAAAACTACCACTGCAGGGGGACCCCATTGCTACCCCCACTCTTTGGAGGTAGCATTTTTTGTCGAACATAATGTAATTGTTGGTCAAAATAATGTCCAACAATTCCTCTACCAGTGAAATGTCAGACTCATGAGCTCACTTCTGTTTCAAATACATCACCCACTCGATTCCTACTTGTTGGGGAATAGATGTGTATAGGTCTTTTATGCCCACTGTCAAAAAAACATAGTCTCTGTTAAATGTTAAGTTGTTAATTTTCTCCAAAAAGGACCAGGAATCTTTATATATATATATATATATATATATATATATATACATAGTTCTTTTTGGACATAGCTCTTCAGTATAAAATCTACTACTTTTGCACATGCATAGGTAATTGAATTGTGTACATCAACAAGGGGTCTCATTGGTGGATTCAGTGGGTTTTTGTGTATCTTTGGGACTCTGAATAAGAGTGGTATTTTCAGGCTAGGAATAGTCATATAGTTATAGAGTTTGATATCCACTCTATTTTCTAAAAACAAATCTTCTAAGTACCCCTTAGCCCTGTTAAGGGCTTTATTGACCTCATTAAGGGATATGTGTTCATAAGTTACATTGTCTAACATTTTTCTCATCCTGTGAGTATATTCACAATTGTCCATTATCACTAGGCCTCCACCTTTATCCGGTTTCATAGTTCTAACCTGGCATGATCTATTCATTTCTAATCCCAACTCCTCCTCTGTGCTAATGTTAGATCTAAACTTGCTGTCTTTTAACATTTCTCTAATATCAAGTTCATATATATTTTCAAACAAAGCAAGTATATGATTATGGGGGGGATTGTAAACACTGGGAATTCTAAATCTATAATTTGGCACATATTCAGCATTGTCGAATAATAGCTTAAGATTCAACTTATGTATAAAGCATTTCATGTCCATAATAAGTCTAGCCACATTAGTGTGTATTGCAGGTACAAATGAAAGGCCTTTCACCAATAATTCAACCAGGACAGGTGCAACATGAAGTGAAGAAAAGTTATATACTTTGAAATTCCCAGTAACATTTACGAGGACCTCACAGTTCATTTTTGCTATTTCATCAACTGTTTCAACTATCTTCTCCATCTGTTGTTCCTTTGCTGATTTCTCCTGGTCTGTGCCATTCTTATCTGCTTCAGGTTGTCCCTCGTAGTGTTTGCCACCTGAAAATTTTCCTCCTGCATGCCTACATTTTGGTCGCTAGTATGGGTAGTATTTTGAAATGTCTTTGATTTACTTCTTGGAACCACGTGTGTTTCATTTATATGGTTACTGCTGCTAGATGCGTTACCATGTTCTTCCTGATTCATGTATTGTGCTTCACTCTGATTGTATGATGTAGCTTTAGGCATTTTAGTACTCATGAATGGTTGCCAGCTCTGTGACATCGATGGTTGTGGGTATGCTACCCCTTCCTGGTAAGCTAACACTTCATGGTCCAGCTTTTTTTGCTTCATAGCCTTTAGTTTGATGATAAGCTGGTCTATACTACTAAAGATACATTTGTACTCAAAGGAGTACCTGCAAATGTCTTTATCATTTCTAATCTGTTCGTCTAACAAAATAATTTCAAGCGCCAATGCATCAGTCAGGGCTTGGTAATGTCTAGACATTATTTTCAATAAGTTAAGACCTTGTTCGTCAAAATGCCTTAATAATTTTAAATGAAATGCTGATTATGGCTCTAGTCCTGTAGGAAATTGCAAGGATCATAAGCCTCTGGATAATATTTCATGTCTTAAACATTAATTTATTTATTTTTATTTTTATTTTACATTTGTTTACCGGGATTGTCCGACTGGATACATGTCCATTTTCAGAGGCTCCAAAAGCAGTTTCTTACTTTTCAGAAGTTTATGGTCTAATTCCTATAGTTTGAAAATGATGCTGTGCTCTGTACCATCATTTCTAGCTGGATTCCTCCATTCATTCATGTGAGCTTCCTGCAAAAAAAGTATAGGGCCATTCAGCCAATTCGTAACATCGGGGGTCCCAATAAGCCCTTAAGTGACGTGATTCTCGAACCATATAAATGAAACACACATGGTTGCAAGAAGTAAATCAAAAACATTTCAAAATATTACCCATACTAGCAATGAAAATGTAGGCATGCAGGAGGACATTTTTCAGGTGGCGAACACTACGAGGAATAACCCGAAGCAGACAAGAATGGCACAGACCAGGAGACCAGGAAGCACAGAACGCCTGCTAGCCATGAACAGATCCACTGAGGCTTGAACACACAATATAAACAACAGGTTGTATAGACACTCCTGTAAATGAGCATGTGCAAACAACACAATACAAAGCAAGGGCAACTTGAATGACATAATTAAGAGCAGGAGAAGTTCAATGAGGAAAGTGTAGTTAGATATAAGTAGATTACTGTACAAACAACAGTAATTAAATATATTGTTATCTATACAGGTAACCTTGTTCACTTAGAGCCACATGTATACAAATAAAAAGGAAACACAGACAAAAGATGAAAGAGGGATACAACTACAGTGTACCAAAAGGGAGTAAATGTGATGTATGTGACGTATTTAAAGTGCTGAGATGGGATTACAATTAGCAAGGAAAGTGCATGCATTAGAGGATATTGTATATACTGCAGCTATTATATGTCAGATGTGTATCCAGAAGGTTGTATGTTGTAACTAACAGTATGGTGTAGTCCCAACCTGTCATATAAAAGAATAAATTAACTCTAAATCCTGTGCCCTATGTAGTTCAGAAAGGGTCAATTGCTAGATGTTGTAACCATAGAAAGGCTATTGTGAAGGTAAATTTTATTAGCCAAGCATGTGTTGCATGTTAATCTAAAATATTGATTAGTTTATATAGTTATAAAGCCTAACTGTACATTTTCACAATACATTTCCTGAGGCATGCTCACTAAATTGTAGTACTGTCATGATGATATTGAGAATGCCTAGCTACACCCTTGTTGCAGGTGTATGGAACAACTCTGTCATTGCAATGTATACTGTGGGAATGATCATAGGTAATAAATTACTTCCACATGATTGATGGTAGAACATACATACAGGTTAAAAAATTGTGAGGCTTTCAGTGCCTTATGTGTATGAAGAAAACAATACTGATGTTGTTATGGTAGTGTACATACTTGGTACAGTGCGGAAATATTCTGAGAATCTCATACATCTGTACAATCATTCCAATAATAGAGATTCATTGATGAAAAAAGCATCTTTGTAGCAATCTGAATGGTGTGAATGGTTCAAAGTTTGTGACTGTTCAAGCATGCCGTGTATATATGTAGTGAAATATAAAAGTACATGACACAGGCACAGATGTGTGACATTGACTGACCAGGATATAAACAGAATAATAATCAGATATGTATACTAACAGTCATCTAAATTAATCAGGTTTGACATATGTCTATGTAAAGTGAGGTTTACGGTCATGTGGCATATGGGATCATGCTTATAAATCAAGGTACAACTCATGTGTACTTGGTCCCTTGACAAACAGGTTGTGTGTGTATAAATCATCATCATCATCATCATCAACCCCCTTTTACCAATTTTCTACATGGGATCAGGGTAGCGTGTTAAATGTCGCCGTCTCTCATGATTCAGTGCCATATTCCTACCTTCTTTAACACTCATGCCTGACTGTTTCAGATCCTCTCACAAAATCCACTCACCTCTTTGCCAGATGCTCTCATTTCCTCTTGCCTTCATCTCATCTATCCTAAATCTCCTTCACCACACTGTCTTCTGCTTTTCTGCACGTGCCCAGATCACTGTAATCTGTTCTTTTTGATATTTTCTGCAATTGGAGCTACTTTGGCTTCTACTATTATGTCCTCATTTCTTTGTGTGTCCCACAGTGTGTATCCTACCACCTATCTCAGGCACTTCATTCTTATCACCTCTAGCTTCCTCATCTAATCTGCCTGTACTGACCAGGTTTCTGTGCCATACAGTAGTCCACTGTTTTGTACATCTTACTTTTCAGCTTCTTTGTCACTCTTCTGTCATACACTACACCTGACACTCTATTGCAGCAGGCTGCAGGTCTCTGATTCAAACTTTGACCTCTTTATTCAGACTTCCTCTGGGATAATTGAAAGTGTTAACCTGTTCCACTATCTTCCCTTCTATCTCATTTCTCAGCTTCTTCTGATTTCCCCAATTTGCTGGCATTCTAACTGTGTTATCTGTAGTCAGTTTCATTCCACGTGCCTTCAGTTTTGCATTCCATTCCCCTATCCTTAGCTGAAGTTCTTGCTCAAAGTCTGCCTGTAATGATGAATCATTTACATACAGCAACTCAGCTGATCTGTCCCCTCCAACCTAATTGCTAATGTAGTCCATTACCTATATGATCAGTAGGTCTTCAACATGGTCTCTGTTGGCCTTAGAGCTATTTCTGACCACTGCTTGCAGCTGATTCTGGCAACCATCAGTTTATGGTGTGGACCAAGAGTTTCACCGAGGATGGCTTTGCAATCACTATTTCTATCCCAGTGCCCTTTTCTTACTAGGACGAGGTGTACCGGAGTTGTATGCTGGCCATTATTGTATGTGATCTTGTGACTGTCTCACTTTCTGAGCCATGTGTTGGTAACTTTCAAGCCGTTTAGCAGACAGAAGTCTAGAATGGCCTCTCCTTCTTCATTCATATTGCCTCGTGTGCACCCAGGCACTACTGATATCCTGTTCTGTCTGTCCAAATATGTGCATTCAGGTCACCCCTATCAACACTAATTCCTGTTGTCCTGCTTCATTTAGTAGCTCCTGCAACTTCTGTCTGAATGCACTCTACTCTTCACTATCACAACCCTGTTCTGTAGCATAGACATGAATACTGTCCTACCATCAGTCTTTCACTGATTCTGATGACATCCCTCACTGCCTTCTGAAGCCTCTCTCACCACAATTCCCACAACTTTCTAGCCTGTTCTCCTCCTGAATAGTAGACTCTTGATCCCAAGCCCAGTGGCTTTGCTGCATTGCCCTTCACATCATCATGTCATCCACTTCTAAGCTCTGTCCTACGAGTGTGGCAGTTCTCAGTTCATGCTTTTTAGGTTGATTGGTTTAATTTCCAGCTTTTGCTCAACAGAGCTATCCATGTAACACATGCTGGACAACTAGACAAGCAGTAGCCAATTGCTGGTGTCCAGGCTGAGCTTTATGGTCTTTATGACACTGGCCAACACTGGCACATACACCCCTCCCACATACCCCTCTCACCATTAGCATGCCCCTGGCATAGGTTGGAGTAGGCGGTGTCCACTTATCACTGGCAAATACCCATGCCCTTCTAAGGCCATTATTCAATGTGACCAAATCACCTAGAGCCATATTTTGCACCATCAAGTGGCTAACATTTCCACAGTGTACAGTCTATGAGCTGTGCTCTTCTATCTTGAGGATACTTTGCACCACAGTTGATGCCCAAAGCAGCTGGTCTGTACAACTCTTCCCCCATAAGGCACCATATAGAGTCTGTGCTGCTGCCAACAGCTCCATTCACTGGTGAGTTTGAGATGGCAGCACTCAGCATGTATTTTAGAGGTGGGAGGAACCCCATAGTGACACAGACAGAACATGCAAACTCCAAACATGCACTGGCCAGAGGTCAGGACTGAACCTTGTACCTTGTGCATGGGAGGCAAAGATCAATATGCCAAATGTACATATGAACATCATTATGTATATCGATATGTATAGAAGGCATTATGTGTATAACACAAATGTATAGCTAGCTCAGACAAGACTTAGACAAAATAAAATTACATACCAGCATTATGGTGTTAACATATCAGCTACTGAGGAAATTTAGCAAATACCAGGCTACAATTGCATGAGTATGATGAATTTGTAGTACTGTAATCAATGATATGATGTCTGTCCTTCCTGATGTAAGTGCCATGCCATACATCTAAACATAAAAAAATGTATCAAAGTACACATGCAAATGCAGTATACCATCATGTTGTAATTGATATTTAGTCCAGAAGTGAGCCTTGTTAAATATATTACTAATACCTGTATGACACTACAGTAACAATCATCACACCCATGTGAAATAATAACATGTACTACTAAGTTACCTGTTGACAATTTACATTTCACACACACCAGATATTCAATGGTCTGTGACAAATGTTGTCATCCTCCACATGTAGGTCAGTAAGTCCAGTGCATGCATGCTGGCAAAGCCAACCTTCTAGAGGATAAAAACCAAGAAATGTCCCAAGAGAGTAAATGTTCTGCTGAATAAAAGCATTCCAATGTGAAATTAAACAAAATAACAGCAGAACAATCCAAGGAATCGCAGGACCATGTAAAAATGACTGGAGCATAAAATAAAGCTGTTTTTATTGAAGCAAAAATGTTCACACAAGTTACCCCTTCATCCACTTATATAATTATACAAAGCCAATCACATAAAAAGATCAATTAAACAATAAAATGAGTTCTTCCATTGAGGCAGTACACATTAAAGAAACAGTAGACATTAAAACCATATAGTTTAAAAATATGTCAAAAACTAGTACAGCATCAAAGAAACAACTCTGAGGAAACTTCAGCATAATAGTAAACATAAAAAATGTTCAATATATTCCAGAGGGAATTACCTAACTCACAGGGCTCTTGATTTCAGTATGGGTTTCAATTGGACTTTGTCGTTGAGACCTAGTCCACAGTCTGCCATTACTCTAATTATCCATGTAACTTCTCTGCATTCTGTATGATTCCTAATATCACCACCACGTTTCTTAGGTAAAACCACTCCAATAACTAAAAATGTAAATATATGTAAGCCTGTAAAACATGTTTGGACAGTGCACTATTTTCTAAGCCAATCCTAATGTTGTACCAATGCTCTCTGTTTTTGTCTTTCAGCATTCTGTCAGTCTTCCCTACATACAATGACTGACAGGATGTTCACTGTGCTAAATAAACAACATGTTGTGTATAGCAATTAGCCTTAGCACTGAATACATACTTATGTCCAGTGTCCGGATGTATAAAAAAGCCAGTGTACTCTCACAGAAATTGGGTTGTCCACATAGACTTGTAACTAATCCATTAGGGTCACCACCAGATGCCACAGAATCTTTTGGATAGCAGAGCATCCTTTTAAGATTAAGTTTATTTTTATATAAAAAAATTGGTGTGTCCTCTAATCTGTCTAATGTCTGGGTCTGTTGTCAGAATCCCCCAATGTTTCCTAATAATGTCTGTAATGACATTAACATCAGTGGTATAAAATAGTGGGACCCTCACCTCCCTAATATTAACATGATTATACACAGAAACTTGTTCAACCACCCTCTCTGAGAAATATGGTCTTGCCACATTATCCATTAGGCTTGGTATTTCACCTAGTCTCTTGTCTATTTCAGTACTACTACATCCTCTCATTAATAGCTTGTTTCTCAAATCAGATAGTCCCTTATGAAAACCCTCATCAGATACATTTAGCCATCAGGCTGTTACACCTTGGCCTTTCATAATGTTCCTGAAAACATAATTCTGGTGCATACTATTCCTATACAACAAGGTGTTCTTATAGCAGGACTTTCTGTGCACCCCAGTGTTAACTAAGCCATTGCCTAGGTTCTCAATCAGAATGTCCAAATACTCTATTTTATTCAAAGATGAGGCAATTGTAAATTTCAAGTAGTCATTCATCCCATTCAACTGTTCAAAAAAGACATTTAACTGCTCTATAGTGCCAGTCCAAATTAAAAACAAGTTATCCACAAAACATCGATAGACTGGGACATAATCCTGAATACATGCATTACAAAACATACAATCCTCTTCCCACTTTGCCATGTTGAGGTAGTTATTGGCAAATGAAGTGCCCATAGCTATGCCATCTTTTTGCAATGGTCAAACATAAAGGCATTATTTTCAAGTACAATTTCAAGAAACATGCATAATAGATCTATGAAAATTTCTGAATAATCACTATGCCTTGACAAATATTCATGTACACATTCAACAGCTTGTAAAGTTGGGATCACTGTGAATAAGGATTGTACATCGTGTCACAAAATAATAAGTAGTAGTAGTGGATACTGTGGTAATATAAGTATAGAAATCCAATAAAAATTGTTTCAAATCTTTCAAGGTGTATATATTCCTATTCAAGACCAGTCATATAAATTTCTCAATATAAAGGGGAAAGGGTTCTGTCACCCAGCCATGACCAGCTACAATAGGTCTCATAGGGAGATTGCTCACATCCTTATGCAGCTTGGGCAAACCCAGAATTATAGGTATAAGTGGATTCTCCACTTTGAAAAAATTATATAATTCACCCGCGATAGCCTTATTTTTAAAGCTATCTTCTAACAGGCAGTTTATACCTTGTATCATGTCCTGAACATGAGTCATATCAATAATAGATTAATATTTATCATCACTTAACATCAACTTCATGGAAGCAAGATAGTGAGTCCTATTCATCAGGATGATGGGTCCACCCTTATCTGCTGGCCTAATTCCAATATTATTGTCATTCTGAAGCCCCTTTAGTGCAGATCTCTGTCTGACATGAAGATTGTTCCATCTAATTTTCCTGTTACATGTGACTTTGTACTTCCCTTCATGTAATCTATGTAAATCATCTTCTACCAGCCTGTTGACTGCATCAATTAAAGGGTGGGGGTTAGGGATAAATAAGCTAGTTTTTTTTAAAGAATGACCTTCATTTAAGACTGGAGTATTACCAAATTCCGTTTCAACAGAACATTCCTACAAAAAAGCTGTAAATCAAAAATAGTATCAGATATTTCACTCTTGCAAGTAGGAATAAAGGGAAGTCCTCTCTCCAACACTTCATTTTCATCTTGATTCAGAGACCATTTAGAAATGTTCCCTATCAATGTCTCCCTGCCTGATCCCACATCTTTTTCAATGTCTGTCCATGGTTCACTCCTGGTGATAATTTGCATTTTTGTCGCTCCCTGCTCATTGACCTTGTCCTGCCACCCCTGTGGCCACTGTTTATGGGTAAAGGGAGCGTTGGTGTAGTAAATTCTGTTTTTTGTTAAACACAGGGGGGGATGGCAGCATCAAAAGTCTTATGCCTTACATCTGGACCCAATGACCCATGTTGTGTGGATGCAAGTAAGTCATTAACACCAACATTATCACTATATGTTACAGCCTGAGCATTCTCAAGATCATTCACTGTATCATTATTCCGATTCTCATTATTAATTTCATGTGAAGCTGACTAGAGATGGTTCAAATTACCCCTTGTTCAGAGGACACTTCCATGCCACTGTCCAGAACAATACTAGTAGCAACAACATTTCTAAAGTTATTACTCTTAGATGTTGACTCCACTCTGGGCCATGTAAATACATGCCCATTCCTGAAGTCATTAGAGTCTCTCTCAACTTTATATCTTTTCTGCTGTAACAGTCTTTTTTTCAAACACAGTAACCCCATCTAGGAGTCCCTCCATACGTCTTTCGACTAATTGAGCCAGAAAATGGTCACAGATGGACCAGTGTTGATGTTTAGCATCCTCCCTTAAACTTGTCTCTTCTGGCTCAAAAAATTCATTTAACAAAGCTTTATAACTAAGACTTACCTCAAAGTCCCATTGAAACCCATACTGAAATCAAGAGCCCTGTGAGTTAGGTAATTCCCTCTGCAATATATTGAGCATTTTTATTATGTTTACTATTATGCTGAAGTTTCCTCAAAGTTGTTTTTTTGATGTTGTACTAGTTTTTTGACATATTTTTAAAGTATATGGTTTTAATGTCTGTTTCTTTAATGTGTACTGCCTCAATGGAAAAACTCATTTTATTGTTTAATTTATTTTTTTATGTGATTGGCTTTGTATAATTATATAAGTGGATGAAGGGGACGCCTGTGTGTTTTTATGGTTTGACAAAGCCCTATGGTGAAAGCACTTACCTGTTTTTAAAGTACTGAAAGTTTTTTTTTTGCTTCAATAAAACAGCTTATGCTCTGGTCGTTTTTACATGCTCCTGTGTTGCCTTGGATCGTTCTGCTGTTATTTTGCTTTATTTCACTTCCAGAGGATAATTCTATTTCTTTTTTACAAAGAAGAAAAAAATGACAAGAACTATCTCAGGACATTGATTACTTAATGCACTGTGTGCTAAACAACATGCACCTAATACATTATTATACTGGAAAGCACAGCAAAGACTACAATAACATCAACTACCCAACACAAAATCTTAGAAGAGTATCAAAGCACTGGCCCATTCATGCTTTTGGGGGATTTTGCAGCATGACATACATGAACAAATTAGGAATAAGGCCTCATCTCCTTTAAAGCCCTAAAGTATGAATAAAATAGTAATTGTTTGCATGAAGTCATGCAATACAGATCATTACTTTAGTGGAAATAAGTATTGCCTATGAGCATTCGCTTGCATAGTCAGCAGTTACATCTTGACAAACTAGAACAAATGTTGTGGTCATATATCAGAGAGAGGTGTATCACTACTGATGCCACAATAAAAGGCATATCTGTTGTGTCATGAAGGTCACACTTGAAGGGATTACATCAGTATCCTATTGTAATGGTTATGGCTCTGATAACATAGAGTCTGAGACCTAAACAAATGTAATACTCTTACTGTGCCTTATCCCCAACCTTTGGCTAAGCCACTCCTGCCTGTCACAGTTGTCTGACAGGCAGACTTTACCTGATTCATAGCTCTGGCAATCATACCCAATGGTGTATAGAAGTGTGTAGTAACTGCGTCTGCTACTGGAGATAGTAATGGAGGGTGTTACAAAGAACAAACTTCAAGGTGTGAAATAAAAAGCTTTTAATGTTAATTAATCCAATAAAAATTATTCTCTGGGATCAAAAGGCTGTAGCAATATTACTGCTTGCACAACTGTGATTTACCAATATCACTGTTGGTTGGCTAAGCCATTTTTGTCCATTCATGTTGTTTTGCACATATACAGTCCCAGATTCAAACCACAGTCTACCTGCATAGATATGCTATATCTCAGGGGCACAGGAAAATAATTTTCTTGGGTGGCAAAAGCCAGGATACCTTTTTGGCTAGGCTTATATAGGCCCTAGGGCCAATAGCCTAGTACCTATCTATGAACCTATGAACCTATACAATTCAGTATTAACTGGATGCACCGTAGAACAACTATTTGGATGGTATGAAATCCTCAAGGTCTTGAAAGGGCTTTGTTCAAAAACTGGATAGAAATAAATGGATGCAATGCTGGATGTCAAATCAGTACACTCCCATTTACAACTGTATATTAGCCGCACATGGCACAGGCAAAATCCTACCACAACTGTGAGACAGAATAAATTTGAAGGCATGACATAATCATTGTGGTGCAAAGCAGTTGCTTGACATAAAAGTAAGAAGGAGCCTCTCCCACTGTAGTTGTACACATAAAAATGGTGGCAGACATAATTCATGCATAGCAGTATACTGACCTACACTGATAACATATAGTTACTGTGGGTTTTGAACAGTTCCCTATGGAAACATAGAAACTACAGGATATTGTCTATAGTGCACATCCCGCAGGAGGTCTAACTACAGATATGAGAGAATTCATATTTGAAGGCATCACCTTATTGTTGCAACACATATGTGCACCTTTAAAGTTATTTAAAGATCGGTGTGATCTGTTTCTTTGTCACAAAGTACTGCTTGACAGTAGGTATACCCAAACACATGCATTGCGTAATGCAGTCACCCCTGTGACTGTAGAAACACAATCATGAACAATGCACAGATAATCCTGGATTCAGACTCATGCCTTTCTAAGCCAACATATTATAGAGCATTGTATGATTTCCTGTCACCACAGGAGAATATTTACTACTAGATAGAGATAAAACATATTTCAACAAATGGCCTCATCAGTATTTAACAAAGCAGTTGTCTGCGACAAAATGGGCAGACTTTGCTTGCAATGGCTTTAAATGTAGCAGCACTTAAGTGTGAGTTGTTATTTTTCAAAGTCTGAAGAAGTTGGTGCAGGCCTAATTTAAAAGCAGTATCGTGGTGCTTAATAAAATTGAAGTCGTTCGTTTATTGGCATCTTGTTTGCTTATCCCTTTGGAATTTAAAAAGACCTGCTTCAGTGAGTTTGGCTATCTGGCTGAGTTTATCTTTCATGAGTTCCACCTCTCTGACTGTGCTTATTGGAGGTGTTTAGTTCTGCTGCTTGGAATTAGGAACTGTGTTGGCTTAGTAGCAGCTTGTTGTTTTTGCCTTTGACTTCCAGAACAAGCATACATGTGTTTGGGAGGTGTTTAGTCCTGCTGTTTGGCATCAGGAGCTGTGCTGGTTTAGTAGCTACATGTACATTCAAACACACATTGACACAACAGAGTCTATGGAGTAATGCTTTGGTTCGAACTGACTATCTCACTAAAGATCACAAACTGGTGGACAATGCATGAATTGCAAGTGCCAGACAAGATATTTGTTTACAACTGTGATAGTGCACATTTGAATTGATGACATCACCATTGTTTTGGTAGGTGATATGTATGCTAAAAGGGAGTGAAGTGATGGGAGAACCCA
Organism: Protopterus annectens; assembly: GCF_019279795.1. Classification (NCBI taxonomy): domain Eukaryota; kingdom Metazoa; phylum Chordata; order Ceratodontiformes; family Protopteridae; genus Protopterus; species Protopterus annectens. Next base: position 1,507,619,855 of record NC_056725.1, read on the forward strand.
CTACCAACAAAAAAACACACAACATATCTGAAGGTGAAGGCATTCCTACCTAGCATGAGACACATATACAGTCACAGTAGTCACTCACAGCTGGGTTCAAACCACCTACCTATCTACTTGCACAATTTAATGAACACAGTATCACCAGCAAGCTCCACAAGAGAAGTCTGATTGTAACACTTAGCTAGTGTACATTTGAAAGGAGGACATCAGCAGCGTGTTGCACAAAATGTGTTTTGGCTAAAAATGGAACCCACTGATGATGCAGCCATCCCCCAGTAAAAGCACGTCTTGTAAGTGGAAGTGTACACAGTGGATCATTTGAAGGAGCCAAGACTACCTACCAGTACAGACACACTTACACACGTGCACGTGCACACACACACACATACACACACACACACACACACACACACACACACACACACACACACACACTCATAGTATTCATACAATGCTGGATTCAAACCACCTACCTATCTAGTTACACAATCTAATGAACACGGTATCACTTGTAAGCACTACAGAAGTCTGACTACAATAGTAAGAGAGTGCACTTTTGAAAGGATGACCTCATCAGTGAGTCACAGAAAAGATGCTTATCATAAAAGTGGAAGAAATTCATGGGGAGTCCTCTTCCAGTTTAAATGCATATCCTGAGTGGAAATATACACACCAGATGGGTTGTTGAAGCCATACTTACTTGACATTTCACTCTCACACGCACACAAGTTCAACACTGCTGGATGTGAAACACCTATCTTCCTAATTATACAACCTAAAGTACACAGCATCAAATGCAAACACTACAGGAGAAGTCTGACTACAACAGTGAGATCAAATGCAAACACTACAGGAGAAGTCTGACTACAACAGTGAGAGAGTGCACTTTTCAAAAGATGACCTCATCATTGTGCTGCAGAGAAGATATTTGTGGTTGAAGTGGAAGAAATTGATGGGGGAGACCTAAATGAGTTTAAATGTTTCTCCTGAGTTGAAGTGTACATGGCAAATGTATATGTGAATCCAGACCTGTAGCACTGCAGATGCATGCACACATGCACAAACACATGTTAGTCAGTCACTGCTGTATTTAAATACCTACCTATCTAATTACACACTTTAGAGTACACTGTATCAACTGTAACAGCCACAGGAGAAGTCTGACTTTAAGTGATAGATAAGGTACATTTGTAAGGAGTACCACTTCAGCATGCTGCAGAGAGGATAGTGTGCATTACAGGATTGTTTGAAAAGTGTTTGTCTTGACAAGCAGAATTAAGAGTAATGTGTTGATAACAAATAATTACATACTGCTCAGATAATGTATTTATCCTGTCATTCATGTGCATTGCAGTAGTGTGAGTGACCTGCAGATGTTCCACAGTTTGGTGTTTTGATGACAATCATACTTGTGAAACATCACATAGACAACCAATGATGATTGTATATAAACAGTAATCATTTTTGCGTTATTTTCAATATTTCTTCATGAGTGGACAATGTGCAATGTAAATGCAAACAGACAGGGCAAAATATGGCATGGCACTGCTTAATAACACAAATGAAGTATGTGTGAGAAGGTCCCACATCATTGTACATTATTTGCAAGTCTAAATGTGTTGGAGTGCAGTTATAACTTTACATAATGAAGTGTTTAGTCAACATCACAATTAACTTCACATATCTTAAATACAACTGCCCATTACAAAATAAGAAGAAATACAAGCCTCTCACATTACTTTCTTTTTTTTAAGTCAGTCCCTAAACTGCACTACTAGGAAACTCATTTGTGCAACTGATGGCAAAGTATTAGTGCATGCATAATTATATTCTGACGTTTTGAACGCAGAATGGGATTTGACAGTAGACTATGGTGTTTCATGCCAATGTTCACACAAATAAGCAGTGTAGACACACAAATAGTTCTGATACTAATATGATTCAGGACAGATGTGTGTTATGTTAATGTTTTGTGTTTCATGATTTATACATTTGTCATCAGTTTCAGTGGTGGCTCATGCCATTGGACTGCAGAACTGCAGCCCCGCCCATCTGTAAAAAAAAAAAAAAAAAGAAAACAAAATAAAAAATAATTAGCAAGTCTCGGAACTCTGCGCATGCATGCTCAGAATTCAAATCCGGACTGCTGTTTAACCAATCTGGATTAGGACAGAAGGCATCAGTCTACAGATGCCCCAGAAGTCTATGCGGTTACAACTGCATAGACTGGAAGGGGATCAGGATCTGACTGCAGCGTCTGCAGACTGTAGCTAGCACATGCATGCTCGGACTGCAGGCTGGAGTCAATGTATGCATGCTCGGTGTGTGTGTAAAATGCCCCAGTTAAATATACCTGGGGTCTAGAGAGAATACCACAGGCTCAAACCCTGTACCTTGGGTGCAGGTAGCAAGATCCTGAATTCCCTACCCACCAACACTTGTTAAAAGTGTTCAGATTTTTGCCTCATATTTTTGTTCTGTCCTGTTCCTCACAAAATCTTTGGTTTTCTGGATTTTGAATTCACTAAATAATGACAGTCATTTGAATTTCAGACTTCATATTCTTCAGAAAGTACATGGTAACACAAAACCTTTTATTCTAGTAATTTTCTATGTTTATAAGATCAGTATTTGAAATTTGTCCGTATTTTTGCAGCTGTATTCCCCCATTATTGGCTTTGTCCAGGTATTTTGTGCTAAGAGGTTGAGAGCTATGGTGAGAACTGAATTCACTAAATGATAGCCATTTAAATTTCAGTCTTCCTGTCTTTCAGAAGTGGCTGATTTGGCATAGTGGTATGTTTCTCAGACTCTAGTGCACAGAGTCCTTGGTTTAAGACTTGGCAGTGAAATGCATTGCAGTAGCATAGCATTTTATTCTAGCAACTTTCCAAGTTTATACAAGCAATATTTAAAATGTGTCCCTGGTTTTTGGGCTCCCCCCCAAAAAAAACAATTTTGGCTTTTTCCAGATTTATTGTGTTCATGTGCTGCAAAGTTGAGAGATAAATTTGAATGTCAAGTGGATTTTACAAGGAGCTGAGAGGTTCAAGGCAAAAGAAGTTTAGTGCTGCTTATGCTGAGTTTGCTTGCATTGTTAATAGCACAACAGGTAGTGTACTTGCTTGTGATGCAGAAAGCTGTGGGTTCTACTCCCACAGTATGTAGATGCATTGTTGTACTTTTAAATGGGATGGATGCTGCAGTCCTGAGAATGTCCACTTTGGCAGAGATACCTAGTAACTATGAACCTTTTATCAGTTTGCCATCCATTCCCTATTGGAATATTATTGACTTATCATTTTTTAATGTAACATAGGCAATTTATTCCTCAAGGGTAACAGGCACTTTATTTGTAGATGAAACAATGAAATATAAAGTTGTTTGAATGAAGCAACCTCTTCATTAGTTACAGATCGCTTTAATGTAGAATTATTTAGATGACTTTTACTTCTGCAGAGATTGTGCATAGTTACTGATACTGGTGGATTGTAGAAGTCTGAGTAGACTTTTATGATGGAAATGTTGTGAAATGGGCAGTTTTGTCATTATTGGTGCATGCATTTTGTTGCATTGTTTACTGGAAAAATGTTCAAAACAATAAATTTAAAATGCCGTCTAACAACTGTACTATATTATACAAGGAATATAATTTAATACAATCAGGAAGATGTATCAAAGAACACATGTATGTTTCTTGTACAAGGGACCTATGATTTGAAAACAGCCCAACGTTAATCTTTATTTGCCATTGGCCAGATGTATTTTCTTTGAATGTTGGTTTCAATATTGTTTCAATTAATGTGAGTTTCAAGGGCAGAGAAATTTTAATGCTAAGTCTATTTTCATTGTGAGACTGCATTGCTTTGTTTAGCCAATGTCTGTTAGTGTTTGTGCTGTAAAATGTAAAATAAAACTTTTAAATGAAATCCAAATCATCATGGCTGTAAAGCAGTATGTACATTACAATGTTTATGGTAAATGGGGTGAAATAGCCAAGTAATGGGACATTGGAATGGCTGCAGGGGGAGGCACCATTTGACCATGATTTTGTGAGGGGGGGAAGGGTGGCAAACTCAAAGACAGCCCCAGCTGAACTATACCTTTCAACTTTCCAGATTTTCGCAAAATGAATAGATTTTTGCTTCTTATTTTTTGGTTTGTTCCTCATCAAATTTGTGTTTTTTTTTTTTTTGGTAAATCATTTAGGAATGAAGTCACTAAATAATGACAGACATTGAGTTTTGACTTCATACCCTTCAGAAAAATGCAAGCTAAAGCAAGACCTGTTATTCTATTAACTGTCTGTTTATACAAGAGCAATTTTTAGTACTGTCTGTATGTTCCCCCCAATATATTTGGCCTTGTCCAGATTTCCTGCGTTAAGAGATTGAGAGGCATACACAAATAAATTGCTTTATAGAATTAGGCATATCCAAACCTCTCAGCTGTCCCTGACTTTGGCTCAAAATGTTGCTCTTCCACTAATAGTCCATCCGTAAATGGCAATTTTAGAAGAAAATGTGGAGGGTTTACAATTAATAAATAATTGTAATGATCAGAGTTCAGAAATGCATGTAGATTCTCTTATTTTGTCAGCTACTCAACTTAACAGTCATCATCTTCTTTTGGCTGTTCCCGTTAGGGGTCGCCACAGTGGATCATCTGTTTCCATTTCTTCCTGTCCTCTGCATCATGCTCTTTCACACCAACTGCCTGCATGTCCTCTCTCACCACATCCATAAACCTTATCTTAGACCTTCCTCTTTTCCTCTTACCTGGCAGCTCCATCCTTAGCATCCTTTTTCCAATATACCCAGCATCCCTCCTCAGCACATGTCCAAACCAACACAATCTCGCCTCTCTTGCTTTGTCTCCAAACTGTCCAACCTTAGCTGAACCACTAATATACTGATTCCTAATCCTGTCCATCCTAGTCACACCCAGTGCAAATCTTAACATCTTTAACTCTGCCACATCCAGCTCTGACTCCTGCCTTTTTGTCAATGCCACCATCTCCAACCCATATAACATAGCTGGTCTCACTACCCTCTTACCATCTTGTAGACCTTCCCTTTCACTCTTACTGGTACCCATCTGTCACAAATCACTCCTGACACTCTTCTCCACCCATTCCACCCTGCCTGTACTTTCTTCTTCACCTCTCTTCCACACTCATCATTATTAGTACTGTAAAATTAAGTTGAGTTGTAGCTGCTCAACTTAACAGTATTAATATTAAAAAAGTGTCCCTTCTTTGACAGGTGTATTGTGTGGCTATTTTATATTTTTGCATAACATTTTTGGTCTGTTTTTCATACAATTATGGTTTTCTGGCAAATTAGTGGCAAATCATTAAAGATTAAGGTTAGAAAATAATGACAGCCATTTGAGTTTCAGATTTCATACCCTTCAGAAAATTCATACTAATGCAAGATCAACTATTCTATTATCTTTCTAACTTTATAAGAGCAATATTTAAAAATTGTACTTATTTTTGGGGTTTTGTCCTACTTCTATTTATGGTTTTGTCCAGATTTCTTGCTCTGAGGTTGAGAGGTATGACAAATGTGTCAGGGCCATCACCGTCAGCCAGAGACATTTCAAATTGTGACATACTTGTTGCATCCCACTCCCCCATGTAGTGACTCTGGATGTGTCCAAGCAAGGCAAGGAGCAGTTATTAAGTGTGCAGAGTATCCACTCATCCTAGGTAGACACAAGTACTACAGTGGTTTTTCATCTGTCCTTGATTTTGCAGAAGTTCTGGTTTTCTGTCATATTTTTATACTGTTGATGTATGCTTATTATTCAGGAAATGCATGTTGTTGCAGTCCCTGTTGCTCTGTGTTTAAGTAGCAATGCTTTAATGACCATCAGGTAAGCTTGTCTGAGATTGTAAGATGCAAGTAAGCTTTAATAAGTATACTGTTAAAGAATTACCAACATTGAAAGCCTTTTTGTTGTTGCCATGCAGAGAATATTTACATAACTAGGTAATGTATATGCCTTAGGTATTGAAATGCATATGACAGTATTTGTAATAAAGGACATGATTAAAGTATTTTCAGAAGCTCATTACATTTGTTGGAGACTTGCAGTCATCTGTGCAGGCTTTACCCATAAACTAAACAGAAGTGGGCGGCGCAGTGGTGCAGCGGTTAATGCTGTCACCTCACAGCAAGAGGTTCTCTGGTTCAATTCTTGGCTGGGGTGCCTTCTGTGTGGAGTTTGCATGTTCTCCCTGTGTTTGTGTGGGTTTCCTCCGGGTACTCCGGTTTCCTCCCACATTCTAAAGACATGCTTCTGGAGCATTTCTCCCCGGGCCTCCACTGTAAACAGGATCTGTGGAACCTAGTCAGACTTTCCCGGTCAACAAATGTTAAATAAAAAAAAATAAAATAAAATGCCAATCTATCATGTGTGGTACATAACCTGTGCAGTAATCCTTTAAGCAATTTATCTTGAGTTTGTTTCTTGTTTGCTGTTCATTTTTTACTTTGATAATGTTTTCCCCATGAAACAAGTAGATAGTTGTTGTGAGCCAGCAAGTCTTTTTTGGATAAGAAACATTTTTACAAGTGGGTTATCACAGAGATTGCTATTTTCAGCATGTTACTTGGTAATTTTATAAAGCTGAATATAAATTATAATTAGAATTGCAGTGCAAGGAGAAGTGGTTTGAGTTGAGTGCTGCTTGTTTTTATATAGTTGATTTTCACTGGCATTCCTGTAATGTATTTAAAAAGTAATTTATTTTTTCATGCCTCACAATCTTGTTGTTTCCATCTAGATATTAAGTAAGCTGTCATGTACCCAATCATTGAAATATTTTTTTTCTTCTACACTTCATTTTGTCTTGATTGGACTCTCATACTGATGGTGTGGCACCCAGGGCAGAGTATTTAATTAAAGTCCCAGTTTTTGTGGTTTTGAGCATAGCTCCACCCCTTTCTAGTTGGTCACACACCTTCTTGTTGGCCCCACCCATTCAGCTGTCTCCTGCAGCCCCCCTTTGATTTGAAGTCACCAGCCGCCACTGACAACTGTAGTAAAGTAATCATTATTTGGGTAATACAGGTGCATACTTAGATAGCCCTCATATGTAGTGACTGTCTCTATATTTGAGAGATGTCGTACCTCTTCTTATGCAATTGTATGTGTTTGTATGACATCACTGAGAAATGCAGCCACTATGTAATAACAGGCATGTCAGTGTCAGAATTAACAGACTTCAGAAAATTCATGGAAACACAACTAAATTCATCCTATCAATTTATGTGTGTTGAGCAGCAATATTTTTCAGATGTGGCTACTGTACTATGCTTGTTGACACATAAAGCCTTGACTGTATCAAATGTCTTGCACTTATTTCTAGGAAGGTATCAGCATTTTGGGAATGAATATGAAACAAATAAGGGAACAAGTGTGTTAATGCTAGTGGAATCCTGGAATAAAAAAACAGCATGAAGAAAGAAAGTTTTTGTGAAGCATGCTTCGCTGTTACAACTAAGACATCTCATATGGCATATATGCAACTCTGCACCCTGTTCAACATAAGATAACTGTCTCCACATAATGCTATCAGCCTGTTTTTCCATAGTGCAGTGAGGTTAAGCACAATAGTGTAAGACGCAGTGGATCGATGCCTCTGAAGGCAAAAACTCACCAGCCTTTGCCACAAGACATGAACTGCCATTTAGCATCAGTTACTATTGCTGTTCACTGCCACGCATTATGCAAAGGCTGAGGATAAAGAATGATGAGAAAGAAGGTAGGGGAGAGAGTCAGACTGGCAAACAAGAATAGAGACAAAGAACCAGTTTTGTTTCTGGCCCACTTCTGGCCATCTTTGTGGTGTGTTGCTCTTGGGGTTGTCATCATAAATAATCTGTCCCACTGTGTATCATTAAAGGTTTCTGATAGGGAGCAAGCAGGGGTTAGCATGGTTATAGGACAGTGGTGAAAATGACGTGGGCAAGCAGAAAAAGGAAAATGCAGAATGGTAGTAGGAAAACACCTCAGCTATCTACTTCTTCACAGCATAAATGTATACTTGTAAACAGAGTTTGATGAACTTGGATGGTCACCACATCAGGGCTATGTGACAGAAATGGAATAATGTTTTATGGCCAACTGGACCAAATGTAGTGTGTCAAGCAGAAACATAAGCAAAGTACAGAACTATGTATGAGGTGTAATTTTTTTTTGTGTGACAGGTGCTCATTTTTATTTATTTATTTGTTATTTATTTATTTATTTATTTATTGTAGGGAGATGACTGTTGAGAAGGTGCTTAGAAATAAAAGGCTTAAGTAAGTTGTGTAGGTTAGGTAGCAGGCACAGAAACACAGGACATACAAGACAGAGAGGGATGGTGATGGGCACAAAAGGTTAGGGGACACCATGATTGGGGATAGGTAGGTACATCAGAGGTGCATCTGTGTCCAGCTTGAGCACAGGGAGAATCTAGTCCCCACCCTCAGAACTGCCATTACTCTCTCCTGTTGTAGATCCATGCATCATTGCTGGATGTAACATCAATCTTGCAATTCAGCACAGGATATTTTCTGGTGTGCTGGTTTGGGCACCAAGACCCTTCTCCATGATGTCCTCTACCAGCTCTGTCAGGTCCTGATGAGTAATAAAATTGCTGTCTCCAGTACTACTGTCAATGGGTACCACTGCACCAGCAGCCAGGGCTAAACTACCTGATGCAGGTGGAGCAGGTAGGGCAGGGGTTGTGGATGCAACACTGACAGGTTGTGACCCAGATGTTTTTGGTGTCTATGCTGTCTGTGGTGGTGCCAGCTGCAGCCTCCTGTGGAGGTGTAGCAGGCTGAACTCCAAAAATCAGTCTAGCTCCCAGTGCTGATGGTCATTTGTGTTGCAGCAGCAGCTTTGTTTCCACACAAAATAAAAACATAAAAGAGATAGATATAGGGTTTGGGGCAGAGAAAACAGATAACAGCATCAATGCCATGCAAAATTATTATTTCAATATATAAATAAGCCAATATGACACATAAATATATTCATCTTTGCCACATCCATATATGATACGAAGATATTAATGTGTCATAAAATAAATCAATCTCTATGCTGTTTTAAATAATATGGAAACAGTTATTTCAGTAAAGTGTATCAGATATATGCTGCCCAAATTAATAAATCTAGTTACAAAAAATGAAATGTTAAATGCCATTTAATATTACAATAAATAATTTATACATACTGTCTTCTAATATAAGCTAATTTCTGCTGTAGAGAATTGGACCCACACACAGTAAGTTGATTTACTCATTGCATAATGCGATTGTCATGAGCTATTGGAGCAGGCACATATGTTTAAAATAGCAGCTAGATATGTTTACTCAAGCTCATATGATCTGATGCCCTAAAAAGTATGATTTGGCTTGTTTTCATATCTGATGCATACTTACCCTGTGCCTCTCTGAGGAAATCCAATCTCTTTGATGTGTCTCTCTACTCTAAATAAACATGTCAACAGCTGTACAGAGCAAAAAACAGACAACAAATAGAAACACAATGAATAACTGTATTGGTTAGCAAATCCATGCTATATTATTGACCAGTGATGGGACATACTTATACAACTCAGTCCTGCATTCAACCTCCTATCAGCTCAGGAGGTTCTGCTTGGAATCCCTGCAAGTCGCTATAATGATGGTGGCATTATTCCTCAGTTCATGGAATGCCAGATGCACTGGCAACAGCCTTGGCCACTCCATTCCAACCATACCCTTGTACTGAGGCCCAACGTAGTTCCCATGCAAAAGCCTATGACTTGAAAAGGAGTACCACAAAGATCCTGGACTCCTCTGCACATCAGCTTTGAATTCTATTTGGAGCACCATCCTCACTATCTCCTGCTATGTCTCCTGAATGACACCAAGAACTATGGTGCCCAATTCAGATCTCATGTGTACCAACCTGTGTGCAATAATGCATGACCTTGCTAGTTGCATTTGTGCAACTGGAAGTAAAAAATAGTTTGGCAGAGATAGTGGGACTGATTCCTTCAAAATACAATGAAGGTGTGAAATATGGCAGTGGGACCTAGTTATGTGTGATGCTCACTATATTTATATATGTTCCACTGTAAAATATTCAAATGCTTTATGATGTTGGTTATAATCATTTTATTTAGAGATAAAATGCTATGAATTGGGACATAATATGTCAGTGGGATATATACACACTGGAAACTTTGACTAAATACTACCTGGTAATCAAACCCATGGGTAAAAAGAAGGCTAAAATGCTAAAGCCTGCTTATTACCTGTCAATACCATAGGCTACTTACTTTTTTAAGTCACAGGTTGAGGTATAATAATTTCAACATGAGTGGACATATAATTAACACATGCCTGTATGTGTGTGACTTTAACTTGTCATGGTAATAGAGTTCTATTTAAGGGCATTATTTTTGGCTGTAAATAAATTTCATATGCATGGAGTTGCATGAACTGAGTAATGCATGTTGTGGTAGGTGCTATACATATTTTACATGACATACAGTCCTACACATATATAATTATTATAGGCAATGAGTCACACTATTTTTAAATAAATATTGTGCAAATTATATCTATGCAAGTTTAATTTAGCTATCATCATTGTTATGATTAACATCATTTGCACATATATTTGGTTTATGAAACAATCATTATTCATAGTTGTGTTACAAATTTAATATTTGTAACTGTCAGTTGTACTTTATGTTAAATTCCTGGTAAAATTATATGTCCTTCTTATCCTTCTTCTGAATTAAAATTATTTGTAAACTGGAGTCAAATCATATATAGCCATTGATCTTTCTCCAAACTCACTGCATTTACACCTTGTGCTTCAGAGAGAATTTGGTGAGAAGTGCATTTTCTTTTCTCTGTATGGTCCAGAGTGCTGATGGAAACACAGCGGTACTAATCTAATTTGCGCTGCTAATGGCAGCCCAACTGAAATTTTTGACTTTTTGCCTTAAGACGGGAACCATCCCTAATTTCAGATTCGCATAGGTTACAAAATGCTTCAATAGTGGCATGTATCTTAAGTATATAGGTGCTAGTTTTTTTTTTAAACAGGATACTCGGCATTATTTCCATGATTAGAAAACTCAAAACATCAGTCTCAGATTAAGTAAAACATCAGTCAATTCAGACTTTTGGGAGGGTGGAGAAGAAAGGCCTTTATTTAGCACAGAACAATGTGCTTCAGTTAGTTCAACACTAGAAAAACTTTCTCTCCAGTTACAAACAGGAGATCATATGCTGTACATGAACACCTGCAGTACAAAGGTGACTTTATTGTTAATCTTTCTAGTGTTGAACTAACTGAAGCACATTGTTCTGTGCTGAATAAAGGCCTTTCTTCTCTACCCTCCCAAAAATCTGAATTGGCTGATGTTTTACTTAATCTGAGACTGTTTCCCAGAGATTTAACTCTATGTTTTGAGTTTTCTAATCATGGAAATAATGCTGAGTATCCTGTGTTTAAAAAAACTAGCACCTATATACTTAAGATACACCCCACTAGTGAAGCATTTTGTAACCTATGCAAATCTGAAATTAGGGATTTTTTTAATGGGGAATGTGTTTGTAAATACTTTAATATGACAAGAGATGAAAAAGAAGCACTTGTTGAATTAAAAAGAATGCATACTGTTGAATTTCGCCCTGCTGACAAAGGAGGGGGTATTGTTATACTTAACAGGGATAAATATGTACAGGCCATGCTTACTTTACTTGGTGACCAGGCTACCTTTATATTTGTCAACTCAAGTACTGTTAAAGCCCTGACAGAGTGGCTATTCTGATTTTTGATTTTCTGATTACAGGCATGATTACTGAGGATATCTTTAAGTATTTTTGCGTAGACAATCCAGTGATACCGACTATTTATGGTCTACCAAAGATACATAAGAGTATTGTTAACCCACCCATAAGCCCTATTGTGTCCGGCCAAGAGTGGGTTAGAGAACCCCTCTCTATCTATGTAGAGAAGTCTTTGAGACCTATTGTGGATGTAATACCCACTATTTTGAGGAATACAAACAAATTCTTACAAGATCTCTATCAGGGGACTTGAGCTATAGATATGGATAAAGAGCTATTGTTTGTTACACTTGACGTAGGGTCTTTGTTTTGTTTACTGTGATACCAATTGACTGGGGTGTAGAAAATATCAGAGAACTATTGACTGAAGGTAACTAATACACTAATGTTAAAGTAAGGTTGCTATGTGAACTTACTGAGATTGTTCTAGAGAACAATGTGTTTTTGTTTGATAAAGATTACTATCTCAGAAAGTTGGTGTAGCTATGGGCACGGCTTGTGCCAATAGCTTTGCCAACCTAGTGTTGGCCAAATGGGAGATTGGCAATGTCTTTAACATAAACCCATCACTTCTGTGGTATAGACATTTTGTTGATGATTTTTTTTGTTGTGGCAAGGTGATGTACAGAGTTTGTTTTCCTTTGTGGATTACTTACATACTATCACAATGTTTTTAAAGTTTACTTAACTTACACTCTAATATTTCATTTCTTGATGTGACTGTTAGTAAGAATGAATTGGGTAGTTTACGCACAGGTTTATATAGTAATGTTGTGAGGACAAATGCTCTGCTACATAGACAGAGCATGCATCCTAGACACATTCCATGCAATATACTTAAAGGACAATTCTTGAGGTTGATGAGGATACATAGTGATGACATTGAGTTGAAAACAACATTTGATAAACTCAAGCATGACTGTGTAGAGAGAGGGTAAAGCAAGAGAGAGGTAGATGAATGCATTAGTCTTATATCTTTAGACAGGAATACCAGAGGCAAACCATTTTTCTCTGGTACACCCACACCCTCCTTGCTTCAGGGAGAAAGTAATGTTAGGAAGGTTAGGTTTCCATTAACCTTCTTGAGTGATGTGAATATATGCTGTAATATAATAAAGAATTGGAATATTCTGTACGCCAGCCATGACCTTGGAGGTATTGTTGATTATAAACCCAAATTTTCATTTAAGAATAATAGGACAGTCAAACAGCAACTGTGCTACAGGAAAGGGAGTAGCTTGACATTGGAGTCCCAGAGGTTTGGTAGCTATCCATGTAGAGACTTTGAGGCATGCAAACATATTTTTAATGCATCTAGCTTTGTGCATCCAACACTTCGTTGCTCTGTTGAGTTTCCCTTTTATGCGGACTGCAGTACTAAGAATATTGTGTACTACTCTAAGTGTGTTGCATGTGATGCCTACTATATTGGAAAATGAACCGTCCCTTTAGGGACAAGATTTTAAAAGAATTACATGACATCAGGAATTGAAAGAGTACTAGTGCTTTAGCTAGACATGTAATTGAAGTGGGGGAGATCATTATTTTAAGTTTTTTGTTTTAGAAGTAATACAAGAAGGGAATAGGGGTGGTGACTTGAAATGTAAGACAGAAGCATGTGAACAGAAATGGATTTTATTTTTCAAGGCTGACACCCACCCCAGGATTAATGATATGGTTTCCTTAAAACCATTTTTAAAACAGAGACCACTTAAACACTAATACCATATGAGTATTTTTAAAGTTGTGATTGTGTATATTATGCTTCCTACTTGGATTTTTTTGCACTAGGGCTTCTTTAGAGTGTTTATTAGATAGTAGCACTTTAAATGCTGTAATTGTTTTTTACTTATTAATTAAGCAGCGTTTTTCATTGGCTATTACTGTTTTTTAAACTGTATTGTGTCAGTGTGATGTTGTCTGATGAAACGGTTTCCAACCGTGAAAGTGCTTACCTTGTGTGATTAAACTTTATTTTTATTTCCATTTGGAGGCTTTATTTTTTACTGCCTTGCTGGGACTGAACTTGTGTTTTTTATAAAAAAATAATAATACAGTTAAAAGGTATATCTAGCAATCAGCACAGAACTTTTGGTATTAACTTAACACAGTCATCCTTTTAACATTTATTTGCTGTGCCATGATAGCTTGCATTTTGGTTATACTTCATCAGGCCTTCAGGTAATGACAATTCTTAAGAAAGGAGCCACACAGAAGATTAAGTAAGTTCATTTTGACACACTATATACAAGTAATGATGTCATATTTTAAAAGTAAATGTATTACTGTCACAATTACTACTTGGTAGATATGGATAAGTGATACAAAATATGTTAGAAATGTTTCCACTTCTATCATGCTGCAGATTTTCTGTTGTCAGAATTTAGAAAATGTCATATTGTGTATCATGCATATCAATTTTATTAATAATAAGAATAGCTGAGGTTCCAACAACAAAACATCTGTAACAGCAATTCACAATGACTGCAGGTAATATATTTAGCATTCATCATACAAAGTTAGGCTGTTCAATTCATAATAAAAAATCTGACACGATAATTAATTTGATCCCATCAGTAGCCTAGATGTGAACTTAGCATTACCTCTGCTCATTCTCCAAACTTACTGTATTTTCACCATGTGCCAAAGAGATAGATAGCTGGCAGGTGCATTTTATTCAATCAGTAGTGTCCAGAGTGTTGATGGCAGCACACTAAAGCCAGTGTTATTTGCACTACTGATGGCATGGCAAAATAAAATTTGAGTTTTTATCTTGGAATGTGAACCATCGTTCACTACTAGTGATTGCAGACAGTCACAAATGTGCAATGCCAACTTTTGTGCAAAGGATGAAACCAAAAAAGGGGGGAGGAGAAAAGGGAAAAATCCATCTGTGTGATGATTTCTCAACTCTATGGTCTTACACCATGAAACTCTGGACATAAATGATCCTTAATTTCACACAGACCACTTTTCTTAGATTTGAACCTTGAAAAGTGGCATTAACACAAAACATTGGCAAGATTAACAGTATGTCCCACAAACAGAGAGAAGGTTAAGAGGAAGAAAAAGGTAGAGCACAAACAATCAAGCTGACATTCTTACATGTTTACATTTATGGTGCAGTACACTCATTTCATCAAAGGTGCTCTTTATCATTTCAAAGTTGATGTCTAGATGACTGTGATATTTACAACAGTTAACCAAAGAAATCGAGTCAGAGTAAGAACAAATGCATGCAATACAAGAGTTTGTTCCTCCCTTGCTTTTGTGAGCAGTAATTGTCTTTTGATACATTAATGGTTTCAGTGTATTTACAGATATCTGCTTTGTATTGCTTTCATGCACTTCGCATTACCTGCACTTTGCGGTCACAGACATGTTTACCTCTTAAGAATAAAATCCACATTTTTTTAAAGTTTACAACCTAAATAAGTCAGTGTAATCCCAAGCTTTTTTTCTAAATTTATTTTCTGCTGACACACCATCTGTAGGTTTACATCAAAGTGGCAGGATTGTTAAACCCTCAATTTTTCATTTAGTACTAGAGTCCACCTGCACACCCTTAGCAAGCCCCACCACTCAATACTCATTCTCCTACTGCTCAGGCATGTGCAATGTGTAGGCTCACATATGATCCTTACCTGTCCTGTGCTTTTAGCAGATTGTTTGTGATTCATGAATGGCAATGAGTTGACACCTGATTTACATATTCACAGTGCCCAGAGGTGTTAATCTGCACAGTATAACAACAAGCTGGTGCTAAGGCATTTGTATCATAGTAGGGGAAACTGCTTGGTTTACCAACTTCATATATACTGTTTTTTGACTGCTGTATCTCTATACAGGCATTGCCTGGGTTAAGGACGAGATCCATTTTTTAGTCTGTCCTTAAGTCAAATTTGTACGTAAGTCAAAACACATACATATGGTTCTTATTAAATGTCACTTAGTCAAATATTTGCCTCAGTTGAGTATTTATTTTACTTTTCTTTGCATATAAAACACTTTAGAAATACTTCAAAATAAAAAAAAAATCTTAAACATAGTATTGTATACTGCAGCTATGCTTCCTTACTTCCTATCAACATAACTGGTTTAAGGCATCTTGTTATTAAATGCAGTTTTTATGATGACTTTTTCACATACACACAGACATACCTCTCAACTGTATAGGTTTTCACAGAATGTCCAGATTTTTGCCTCATATGTTTGCTCCAATTTTCATAAAATTGTGGTTGTCTAGTAAAGGTAGTGGCAAATCATTAAAGACTGAAGTTAGAAAATGACAGACATCTGAGCTTCAGAATTCATACCCTTCAGAAAATTCATGCTAATCCAAAACATGTTATTCTATCAATTTTCTAAGTTTGTAAAAGCAATATTTGTTAAAATTGTCCCTATTTTGGGGCATTTGTCCCCTTTTATTTTTGGCTTTGTTCAGATTTCTTGCTTTAAGAGGTTTAGAGGTATGACGCACACACAAACACACACACATACACACACACACACACACACACACACACACACACACACACACACACACACACACACACACAGAACACAAATCATTTAGAATATGCTCCTATTGTGAGCCTTTGTGACCAGTTAATTTTAGGCTTATCCAGATTTCTTGAGCTAAGAGAAGAGATACACAAACCCATACCTCTCAACCGTATAGAGTTTTGCCTCATATTTTTGGTCTGTTTCTCATAAAATTGTGGTTTTCTGGCAAATCATTGAGGGTTGTAGTCATAAAATAATGGCAGTTGTTTGAGTTTCAGACTTAATACAGGGCAGAATAGTCATGCTAATGCCGAACATGTTGTTCTATCTACTTTCTAAATTTGTAAGAGTAATATTAAAAAGTGTGCCTATTTTTGAGCCTTTACCCCCCATTATTTATAGCTTTGTCCAGATTTCTTGCTGTAAGAGGTTGAGAGGTATGGGTGGATTATCATGTCCTCTGATACACACACACACACACACACACACACACACACACACACACACACACACACACACACACACACACACACACACACACATTCTTAACCCTACTTCAGCTATTCCATTACTAACCCCCTCCCCCTATGCAACCATCCACCTCTTAACTGCTGTCAGGGGATCGTACGCTTGCACTCACTCTTTATGCTGTATCTCTTTCTCACACACAGTCTCTTCCTCATTCATGCCTGCATTCACTCACACATTGTTCTCACTCTCCCGATCTCTCACACCCAGTCACTTCCTCATTCATGCCTGCATTCACTCACACATCGCTCTTACTCTCCCGATCTCTCACACCCAGTCACTTCCTCATTCATGCATGCATTCACTCACACATCGCTCTCAGTCTCCCGATCTCTCACACATACAGTCACTTACTTACATGCGTTCACTCACACATCGCTCTCACTCGCCGATCATCCACACATACAGTCACTTACTTACATGCATTCACTCACACATCACTCTCACTCTCTCTCGATCTCTCACGCACACCGATTTGGGTAACTTTAAGGATCTTTATTTTCTTTCACATTATTTCTGACATTGCGACAGCCCATTCATATCTATGGGTTGTCTGCATGTTGGATGTCTGTAACTTTGGTACTGCCTGTACATTTTCTGACTTGTATACTAATGCTGTGAAGGTATATGAATTTTCTTGACCATTTAATATTTTAACAGTTGTGCTGGCTTATCTTTCAGACAACATTGCCTGATGTCTGCATTTCATCCATTTATGTTAGTAAACAGAAAGTATGGCTGTTATTTGAAGTATCCTCATCTAATGCCGCATGCCTTTATAGAAACATGTCCCTGAGAATGTGAACAGGTGTGAGACAAAGATTCTTATATGAGTAGTAGCAATGCTAAGGTTACATTTTAGAACAATTGTGACAAACTTGTTATATATGCCTGACATTAACAAAAGTTATCCCAAATGATGACATTTTAAATTCCCTACCCTTTGATTAAATGTTAATACTGCTATATATTCCAGAGTTACAGAATTACAGCAATTTTTTTCATCCTTAGCAGGTTTTTCATTGTTTTTATTTTTTTTTTGGGGGGGGTGCTTTCTAGTTATGTATCACATATGTGTGTATTTTGATACTGTATTAAATTCATTTCTGTTAACAATGCCTGCATATATTCATGTTTGTTTTCACACCAGTCACTTCTCACGTTTTTGTTTCCATCATGCAGATATTCTGGATCATGTAATCCTGTATTTTTAACTGATAAGGTGATAATGTAGGGATTCTGTCAACATGGATCACGCCCCTTACTGAAAGTCTTAGCTTTTAAGTTCTTCCATGAGCATACCTGGCAACAGGTGGTCAATGGTGTCAATACTGTGGGTGGCCATGACCATGGCTATCTCCCATAAAACATCAGGCCAGTGACACAATCTCCAAAGCAAAGAAAAGAGCAAGTGCTATAGCAGCACAGGAATGGAGTTCTATAAGAGGTGGTCCTACTACCAAGCCACCACTCAGTGAGACAGAAGAGTTCCTGCCCACTGTAATGGATCTGAGCAGCTCATTGAGGGTTCCCAGTCAAGTACTTCACACAGGTGCAGATGTGGAGGATTACCAAAGCATGTCTACTGGTAAAGTTCCAGGTTTGGCATCAAGAATAGTTTATTTACTTGTACATATCTATATTCTCTCTCTCTCTCTCTCTCTCTCTCTATATATATATATATATATATATATACATATATTATATACAGGTTGAGAGACTGAGCTAGAGAAAGATAAGGAGTGAATAGAGTGGGAGTAGTGAGAGAGGCTAGAGATATGACTGTATAAGAACTTTATTTATATGCATAAATCAATTATGTTTATCTTCAATGTGTCCTATTAATTGTAATGCTTATCATCTCTAGTTCAGTCTACAGTTTGTCTGTTTAGACACATCTGGTACCGAGGTTCCTCAACCACTTCCAAATGGTAGAGCCATAACTTTCTTGGGTTGTATTACCGTATAGAATGTTTATTTAAGTGTACATTAATTAATTTTTTAATTGCAGTTGCAGATATTGCTGCTTAACTCAGGTTTACATATCATAAGCCTGATAATTTATTCTTGCATTTCTCTATTTGTTGTGATTTATTACTATTATCACAGGTGAATCTGCAACTGCCAGTGTGGAACTCTTACTGCCTGATGTCAAAGTATTGGTAGTCTCTGATAATGATGGTGGTGATGAAGAGGCCATATCCTGGGATGCAGAGGGTCAGTCTGACATTGAGGTTCTGGCTCCTACATCCATTGACCACAGTTTTGACACAGTTGGTATGCCTATCCATACCCATGATACACAGCCATTAGAGATGGGACAGGTTGATCGGGGCAGGGTTGATTAGGGTAGTGTAGTTACTCTGGTTGCAGAGTTGGTAGAGTCGCCCCTAGGCATCAGAAGAGTGAAGCACTAAAAAGGAGTGTCAGTAGGGGTGCTCAGAGGAGGCCTGCTGACCCCCTCCACAATGTTGAGTGTTAGTAGGTGCCATGAAACATATATGCAGGGCCATCACAGAGGCACAGCTACATTGCCAGAGCCTTGGAGGAGGTAGTCATAGTACTGAATGCTGCACATTCTGATGTAGACTGCCTGAACCATGTGGTTGACTACTTGGAGTGGATAAATGACATACTGGACTGGATCATGTAGTGTATGTAATAGGGTGCCTGCTCGGGGAGGGTAAGCATCTACATAGCCAGAGAGCTTCTATATTCTCAGGTGTTAGCCAACACAGCCATGTCAGATTTCACTCCCATAGTGGCATTACTTCCACTGCTGCATCAATGATTGAGGTGTCCACACCCAGATGTGGTAGGCCAAATGGTAGTGGTCATGGACATAGTCAGATGAGAGCTCTTCCAACAGACATTTTCCATGTTCAAGTAGTACCCCAACTTCTAGCCAGGGCCATGTAGCTAGCAGTACAACTGCTGGAAGAGGTAGTTCTTGTGGTTGGGGCAGTGATGGTGAACTGAACCCTCTACCATGCATGGCTCACACCTGTCCAGGAAGCCAATGTGTAGTTGTAGCACAAGTGCTTTCAATTGTGTCTCTGCAGACCCACATGCATTAAAACTCATCTTGGCCATACCAGCTTATACATGCACACACACACACACACACACACACACACACACACACACACACACACACACACACACACACACACACACACACACACACGCACACACGTATGTATATGTCACTACTGAATGATTTACAGCTATCTCTATTGACCCTGACAATGGATTCTCACTGCTAAAATGATTTCTCACTTACAAACTGTCACTTTTTTGGTGTCAGACTTGACCTTCTGTGCCCCCCCACCACCTACCCACCCTGTTTAAGTGATGATGACTGTGCCTTGACTTTTGCACAATTCTTTGTGCCCTAGGGTTGCCTATGTTTGATGCACAGAGTGGAGAGTTAATGCTTGCTTAGGCAGATACTTGTTTTATTCAGTTGCAAATATTCATAATTTTCTTACATGATGATCAGTTTCAAAAATTATTTTGTTATGTATTTCTTGACCCTCATTGCACTTGTATTGTGTTCTTAGTAGTGCAGTCTTACACCTTAATAATTATTGTTTGTTGATAAACTTGTGCAAATGATGCCAAAATTGCCTTGGTGGCTGTTTGGGATGTATATGTTGGGAACTTTAATATGCGATGCATAATATTGGGCAGATTAATATTTTTGTTGCATAGATCACTCACGAGTTAATGCTGATATTCCTGCACAGTTCAGCAATATTTTGTTGTAGTGAAGGACAACACTTGCATATAAAGGTAATCATTTATGTCTTCTCTACAGGATCATCACTTACCTTGGTTAACACTGCTGGTACAAGTTGTGTCTTCTGGGACTGGCTCATTCTAATGCCAAAAGAATACAACCATTGCATGGGTGAGTAGAGGATGTTTATTTTGCATACATCACTGTTACTGTTTGCATGTGCTTAGCTTCTTAGGATTTCACTTAGGTATTAAGCATGTGCTGTGCTTTCCTCAGCCTCTTAGCCAAAGTTGTAGCATATTTTGCACATCTACATCTGGCTAGATCATCTACAGCTGTTGGTAGTCCCTCAAACTCTTCATCTGTGTCTGCATGCCCTGCTGGACCTACTTATGGTGCTGGGAATTGCAGTCCTTTGGCTTGCTGTCCTTGTTGCAGCTTTTTCCTGACAATTATATTGTGCATGATGGTATAGACTGAGAATTTTTGCAGAGGTAGCTTGGTTGTACTGCAGGGCACCCCCAGAAGCCTCTAGACATTGGAACCTTCATTTGAGCAAGCTAACTACATTCTCCACAATATTTCTGGTTTGAGCATGGTCATCTCTATAGCCTTGGTCAGTGGGGTTGTGTAGGTTTCTCATGGGTGTTATGATCCACGGTTCCAGTGCATAACCAGCATCCCCCAGTAGATGCCCTCAAAGAACGTCACCCTTTGCAAATCTTATATACAGGTCATAGGTGTGGCATATATGTCAGTGATGAAAACTGACAGGGTTACCTATACCCACATTCTAGATGATCCCTTGGGCATCACCTGACAATTGATATAGCTGTTTCTTTTCTGTTGATGTGCCTCCTTCCCTGTTCTCCAGATGGGACTTTTATTTTGATGTGTTTGTCATCTATGGCCCTAGAACCTCAGAGAAGTGTGCTATTGCATAGACATTTTTCATGGTTATAGGTCTCTCCTCTAGGGTAAAGGGAAAACCACATATGATCCCTTACATGTTGTAGCATTTAATTTAGAAATTGCTGTAATATTCTGGAGCCTGAGGACTGTGACAACCATAAAATATCCCCTGTAGGTCTCTGAAAATTGTGTGTAGCTACTATACATATGAAAATTGTGTGTAGCTACTATACATAATGCTACACATACCTTGGTTTCCAGTGGTATGGGCTCTCCATGATTTCACTGGGCCTCAGGTGAGGGCAGCAGAGGTTCTCTTTTTCCTCTAAGGTATCTCTGTCTACCCTATAGAACTCAACAATTTCTGTATCATGAAGTCCATGATAAGTCAAACGAGGTTTGAACAATGTTCTCCTTCTAGGCTGAGGTCTGGAAGTAGCATAAGCAGCACCTACCATTAAAACCTGTTGCACCTACAGGTTGATAATACCAGCAGCAACCCTTAACCTTTTCTTCTAAGTGTGTGTCCATTACTGTATTCCAAAGAGGATTGGAATTAAGTCCAAAAGGGAGTGTGGCATGTACGCATGCCTTTTATACATTACTGAATTGCCTGCCATGTTGAATTGCTTAATTAACATGCATTTCACCTTCTTATGCCTTAGTTAGCATATTTTACCCTTGTTTTGAAAGTGGGCATGGCATGCATAGCTGTTTAATGAATACAAAACAGTGTGATCACTGCTGTACAATGCACATACACACTTAGTGTTAAGTGTAGGCATTCCAAAACACATTCTGTACTGAAATGTGGATCCATGAAAACAATAACATGGTTTACTCTCACCATGCTGAAAATAAACTGAAATATTTGGTTATAAATATGCAGTATAATGTCTGATTTATGTCTTATGTGTTAAAAGAGTTGATAGTTTCCAGTACTACTGTGGAGTTAAAATAGTAGCCTGGAATCATGCTCTTATCTTATAACTGTAGCACAGGTAAAGATAAAGAGAGAAAGCAGTTGTTAATATCAGTGAAACAGAGGAATAAACGTATATTAAATACATACATATGCACATATGAGGAAAACTACAGGGATCAAAAGGCTCTATAATACACGAAATATCACTAGCGGAAAACATAATCACCCATGCTCCAGCCAATGAACATCTTAAAATAATTCAAAGAATTTTGATTCTAATCAGCTAGCCTTTCTTGTTCATGTGAACTAGGCACCATGATGCAGCACAATATTCTAGTGAGCATCTAATAGCTGCACTAAGCAGCACAGTAACAATAAATGGACATTTATTTTATTTTAGTTAGTTAGCAGGTTGTTCAACTAAAATACAGGGGACCCTTTTCGGTCATAACCTAGTTGGAGTAAACCTAAAGAATATGCCATGCATAGAAAAGGGACTAAGACAACAATAACTTACTTGGTAACAATACAGAGTAACACTTGTATAAGAGCAGTAATAAAGCAACACCTTACAAAAGTATATACAGAAGAAATAATTAGTATTGTTCAGTAAATATGCTCTAGAAAGCAGTCCTGCAGGTTTGTTCAAATAGTAGAGTACCTTTTTGTGGTTAGGTTACAAGTCCAATTTAATTGTGCTCACCTTGTGCTTACCTTGGTCCTATAGGTACATAGGGTTGCCAGATTTCTTTGTGGCTAAAACAGCTAAGGTCATGCACCTCGCATCACCCATAACTCCACCCATCCCTACACCCTCTCCCACTCATGCCCCACCCCCTTTGTGACATCACTGTGATGTCAGATGATGAGAACACCCTCTTTCTGTTCTGGATGCCTGCTTTCAGCCGATTTACTATGCTTTCTGTAAAAAAGCATAGTAAATCAGCCAATTTAACAAACACTGATAGTCTGTTTCCTTTTGTGAAACAGAATACTGGACTTTGTACAGTGTTTTCCTGACTACCAGAGACTTGAATTGATTTGTGGATAGTCCAGAAAAAAAAACGGATAGGTGGCAACAGGGATGATTTCCAATTTCTCAACTGTTGGTCAAAGTTATGGGAAGCTTGTTCCAGTACATGGGGAACCTCTGAGACACATTTGTGTCTCATCAACATGGCCTATTTATGTCACAAGCAAAATTTAAATCCTTGGATCTACTCATACACAACACAAGGCAAAGCTGTGTCACTTATTTTAAATAAATTACTCTGATCTGAGCTTATGGCAAATTTATAAACCTTTCTTTGTTTATTTGTATTTCTTCACCATTAAATAAGTAAGCAGCTGTTTTATTTACTTCTGCAATAATTACAGATATTAAAATAAAATGAACAAACACCGATAGCCATTTTCTAAACAAAACAGTCCCACAATGAAAATAGACTTAGCACAAGCACTAAACTTCTCTGCCATTGAAGCTCACATTCATTAAAACAGTATTAAAACCCAGATTCAAATAAAATGCATCTGGCCAGTGGAGAATAAAGTTTATCTTTGGGCTGTTTTCGAATTATAGTCTCTTTGAACACATTTTTATGGCCATGCAGGCATGTGTGTGTTCTTTGATCCACCTTCATGATTGTAGTTCCTTGTATAATAAAGCACCACCTGTTAGAGTGTGTTTTAAAGTTGTAGTTTTGAACATTTTTCCAGTAAGCAATGAAGCAAAGTGTATGACCCAGTAATGACGAAACTGCATTTACTGCTAATCTGACATCAATGCTACACCACTGCTACCAAAGGAAATAATTTTGGAATGCCAGTAAATCAGTGGGCATAACATTTAACTCATAATGGATTCACAATGGGAGGGTCAACATTTCATTCTAGTGAATGCTAACAATTTATGCAAAATACTTGGCAAAGTATTTTGCAGTAGGTTAGCAAACAAATTGCAAAGACAGGGAGTGCTGTAGCATAATTCATTGTAATTATCTACTCAGAAATCAGTGTACTCCCTGTTTTTGCAATTTGTTTGCTAACCTATACGTGTGTGTGTGTGCATGTGTGCGTGTGTGCGTGTGTGCGTGTGTGTGTGTGTGTGTGTGTGTGTGTGTGTGTGTGTGTGTGTGTGTGTGTGTGTGTGTGTGTGTGTGTGTGTGTACATATACACAGAGGCAATAACAGAGAGAGAGAGAGAAATGTACAGACAGACACACATGCGCACACCAAGAATTCAAACACTGTCCAAAAACGTCTTAAAAAGTTGTCTGATTTTCATTGACACAAAACCCAGCTGCTATTACGCACACATTTTTAATTTATTTTATTTTTCAGATAGTGGCCATGTGTTTAGGAGAACTGTCTGGGGATGGCAGGCTTGATCTATACACACATGCTAGTGGTTTGCAGGCAGCTCACGTCTAGATCAAAAAAATTAGCAAATTACTTGATCCTTCTCTCTCTCTACACTTAACAATGCTGAGGGACTAAAGATCCAAGTTGGCACTAAGCAGCAGCAGCTAAAGAATAAGAATATGGGGTTGTCCATGGCTGATCCATAGGCTTACTAAACGTATGCGCTATTAACTTCAATACAACATAAATGTCTGCATTCAAACATAGCTTTTTTAAAATCTACAGTCTTGATTCACTTTGTTCCAAACAGGTTCTCATAAATATCTGCTGAAGTGTACTTTGGAAATGACTAAATGTATGGTCATACAATTATTTACGCCTGTATTTAATGACAGACAAGTCTGGCTAATGACCCTAAATTATCTATTAGCATGTGTAATCCACAGTTCCATTGTTTTCAAGTTTCAACTAACACTTGAGTTTAATGTTTGGGAGTTGATACCTTCTCAAAGAAAAACAGAGCCATCAAAGTTAAAGGAGCAATACATAGGTCTCAAACTTCCATTTCCAAAATGAGGGACACACTAGCACTCACTATGTGGAAGAAATGGGCAAAATGTGAGACACATACTAACTAACAGCTTACTACCAACTCTATTAGAAAAGTCATAGGATAATATATGTATTTAGTTTTACTTATAAAATAAGATTTTTTCATAAATTAATATAATTCATTTTTATTTACCACATAGACGATATCAGTTGAAAAATTCCCATCGAATGTGTCGCAAACCCTTTCAATGTGGAACAGAGGAACATGAACTGTTTAAGACCCTGAATGAGGTACGTACCGTACATTCCTCATAATGAGGTCGAGGAACATATCTTATCTCTGCTCAGCTCCAGAGCTCTAGTATGCTGCCAGACAATGTCCTCTACCACCTGGCTGCTGCCACATGGACATAGTTAGCCCCCTCTTCACGGTCACGGAACTGCTAGCTTAAAATTTGGCGCGAGTCCGACTGCAAATTAGAATTACTTCCTTCCACGCTGGTGTGGTGTTGTAAGCACGCATGATTCTCCTTAAAGGAGAAGACGGCACTAATACCTCAAGTTGCAATCAATGGTACCTGGCTACCTGCTACAGCTGTAAAAGTGGGAGGTCGCTCGCTCACGGTGGCACAAAACCCAGACTTCACATGTCCGGTTTTGAATAATATTTGTAACCGGACAATTTGTCAAAAAAACGGACAGTCCGGTCAAAAAACGGACAGCTGGCAACCCTATGGTACAATGTCAGTTGTCTGGCAAAAGAAGGACATACAGGAAGTAGGGAGTTAAGAATGAGAGCATTAGAAATAGATGGTCTAAGATACCTGGAATTCTGTTTCACAGTAATAGTAAAAAATGGGCTTACAGTGGTCATTGAAAATAAGTGTATTTAACTGAGTGACAAAAAGTAAGTCCGAAATGAAATGAAATGGAAACTATTTTGCATGTTTGGTTGCAAAGCAATGATGAAGCTTCCCATTGAATCCTCCAGTAAAGCATCAGATGCACTCATGTCTATATTATTGAACTCATTTTGTTTCAAACACTTTGGATATGAGCAGCAGTTCCAAAGATATTTTATGGGTTCCACAGTTTCGGTAGCTATCATCAGGATCCAGTGAGATCCTAGAAGTTATTGCACAAGCAAAGCCACTCAGGAGTTCCAAAAGCACAGCATTGTTCTAAGATTAACTCTGAGTCATTCGACCTCACAAATGTGAAATAGTTGAGCTAGCATAGAACTGGGAGAGAGCTGCATGGTGTCTGATGAGCTGACACGTTCCCAAATAACAGTGTTATCCTCATAAGTGAGGATATTCCTAGTTCTTTGAAACTTAACAAAACTTGATGTAGACAGCAAATAACAGCAGTCAAAGGATGCAGCCTTGTCAGGTGCCTGGCAGGTGGAGGTAGAGAGATTATAGAGCGTGACAGGACAAATTTGAAATGCAGACAATCAGAGAAACAGTTTGATGAGTTGGAGAAACAACCATAAAGAGTGAGCTCATTAGTCAGTAAAGAATGGTTTACAAGGCTAGAAGCTTCAGAAACGTCAAAGAACACAATTCTAGTAAGGTTATCTGCATCCATGGCAACAGTAAGGAAGTAGAAAAGAGAAGTGCAACTGAGGCTGCAGCCCTGTCTGAATTCACGCTGATGACAGGATACAAGTCATATGCTTCAGTATAGTTCATACATATGTATGAGGCTAGTTGCCCCTGTGGCCCATTTTAAGCCTAGTCAATTTCCCTCAAAGGTAAGAATCAAACCCTCCATCTTGTATTTGTGACATAAAACCTTAACCATTATGCCAACCTTCTGACCCTTCAAACAAACTTAACATCTAATGTTCCTATTTGGGTCAATGATGACATGTGAAACATTCAGAAACTATTGAGTCTGCACTTATACTTACAGCCTCATATTCCTTATCTTGATGGACCTATTCCCTCTATAACCCGAGATCTGTAGAAAAATGTACCTTCCTTGAAGTCAAGAAGATTTTTTGATGCTAAGTATTAATATAGTATTTGTGACACACCTGTTTAGATTTGCAGTAGCTTTTTGAGATATGCTGGTCATATTTCTTTAATTGGACTGTCATCACTAATGGGCAAGGTGGCAAGAACCAGACTGAGATGTGAACCCTAAGGTATCTCCATAACTGCCCTGCAGTGATCTGTACAAGATAAATCCCCAAATTTAGTTTAGCAGGGTATAATCTACACCTAAACCTCCTTTGTTCAACTTTGTCATTATGAAATGGTGGCTAGCCTTATAGACAGATTCATGACTAAAATGAAAACTTTAAAACGAAGGCCCACATTAACTGATATGAACATATTGCTCCAAAACCAGATAAGGTTTATTTAGATGGAAGTACAGTTTTATAGGCAAGGTAGCTAATATCCACAAAAACTTTTAAACCAAGTGCCAGCCTGATGGTCCAAGCACAGGGGGGTCTATCTGCACTTCTGGTGACTTATATTCATGAATATGCTCATGCTGTCATTAGGAATGGAAGAGGGGACATAGGATGAAGTAGCCCAGCTGATGTCTATCTCTCCTATCCAAGGGGAAGATGAAGTGGGAAACCTGGTGTTTGTGTGACATCTGGAGGAGACCAGGATCATCACAAAACATCTCAAGTTAACATAAGGAGGCAACAATGACATCTTGATATTACTGCATTAACCATTTTCACAGCTAGGGACATAGACCAGCCACCCCAAGAATGATGGCTCCATGCTCATCACTCCCCAGGGGATCCCTTGCTCTCTGGGCCTAGACATTGAGTACCACTGAAGTCGACATCCTAAGGAGTCATGGTGCCCACCTAGTGAAGGACTGAGTCTGGGATAACTCCTTTAAGGAGTCACATGGGGATTCAAGGGCAAGCCAAGGCAGAAGCCAGGGAGAACAACTTGAAGCTGTATGGGGTCAGGAGGGAGTCAGGGATGTTGTTGTTTGTCTTTCGGCTTTTCCCAGTTACTTTCTTCTGTTGGTTAAAGAATTTTAATTTTTAAAATGTTGAAGCTAATTCTTAACAAAATGTTAGGTCTATAGTGCACATTATTCAGCTTCTTTCATTTCCTTTGAAGATTAGGGTCACTGTTGTTATCTGCTAGTTCTTCAGATGCTTGTCTGTTAGAATTTTTCAAAGGAAAACAGACTTGGGATAACTTACATCTCATGTTCTTGTGTTTTCTTTTAATATTAACAATCCTGTTTGTTGCATTAATGCTTATTTTATTTTTTATAATGCCCTTAATCCTCTCTAAATTTGATCCTTACTTAGAAGCTAACACATCTCCAGTAAGGTAATCTCCTCCAATGACTTTCACCATCTAATATTAAATATTTACTTTGTTGAAGAGATTAACAATTCAAGTTTATCATTTGTTATTTTGGATCCATCAGCCAGTAGACTTGTATTAGATCTATGACCAATTAATTTAATTATTATATCATTAAATTCCATTCCTTTTACATATATATGTTGCAAAGGCTGCCAGCCCAACTGGCTAGCTATAATTTTGTAAATAAGTCGACGCCATTTGTGAATATTAATAGGATACATATGCTTGTCTTACAAATGTAATAGAACTATATGTTATGTGTGTATTAAACTGCTGGTGCAGAAGTGTGTGCTAAACTGTATGTTATGTGCTGAGCTTTAAGTGTAACCACAGTGTACCCTACTGGAAAAGAACAGAGTTAACTTGCAAACTCTAAGAAAATAAATTAATTGTTTACAATGGTGTTTATCTCACCTAGGAGACAGAATGTTTGCAGCTAGAAATTCTTTCCATTGTCTGGAAACAGAAATAATTACAGGTTTCAAAGGTAAAAGTGTTTAACTATTTTATGACTTCCAGTTCCAGGCAAACTTCTGAAAAATATGTATTTTTGACACAGATGTGACAAAGAATGATGCAATCTGAAATAACCCATCAGAAATGTTTGATAGTAATTTAAGAACTATCTCAGAGAGTGAGTCTGTGCATTTTCTATTTGTCTTTGGATCTGACAACATCCTCTCATTAGCACTTGTCTGGCTCTGCAAGTAAGACTTACATTGCAGTGATTTCTCTTAGAGATAGATAAAACCTTAATAACATTAGTTTAGATATTTTCTGTACTTATGTGAGACTATCCTGCAATGTTGTTTTAAAATATTTCATGTGATTCTGAACTCTGTTGTTACTGTTTTGAGTTGAGTATTGTCTTGTGCTTTTATTATTTATTATTAAATATATTTAAACCTTTTAATAGTGGCTATTGTATTTTGAGATATTTAAGCTCTAGAGTACTTGCATATGTATTTGGTGACACTGTACAAGCCACTCTTAAATAACCTTAGTCTTGGACACACTTACCATTTGGATAATAGTAACATTACACAGTAGAATTGATCACCCTTTGGGAAGGGCCTTATTAGTAGCTGATAAGAGTGGTTGGTGGCAGCTGGTACTACCTTATAGTCTGGGCAGAAGTGGGGCATAGCTAGTTAACCTGTGCCAGCCTTCTCCAGGAGTGTCTGTGTGTTTGTATATAAATCAAATCTCAAAGTATGTATGTGTGTCAGCTACTTGGGCAGGGACATGAAGCACTGGTTGGACAGAGAAGGTGCTGGAGGTTTTGGCTTGACCACTTGTCTGAGATCTTAACCCTATACCTGTGCCAGTAGGAAGTCTTATTGGGGATCTGTGGAAAGAGGGAGAAACTAGCTCCATACTGACTGTGATCTCTGTGTGCTCTTAAGGGAAATAGCACTTTACTGTGTGTGTGTACTTGTCATCCTCCCAATGTGCATGTCCCTCACTGGTGCCAGTGATGAAGACTGAAGCTCCTTGATTACTGGGCCAGTGCAGGGGCATCACAGATGTAATGCCAGATATATGTTTCTCAAAAAAAGTATAACTTTATTGTATGTTTTAAGTATTTGCAGCATATATTTTACTCCTGTTCATTCATTGCTTGTGCTGTAATCAAACCAAAGTACTAGTACTCATAATATTAGCATTCATTCTCAAGTAATAGTATTCATTATCAAATTAGCACTCATTTTGAAGTACTGGTACTTATTAACATATTAGTATCCATTGTCAACTACTAGTATTCATCATCAAATTGGTACTCAATTTCAGGTACTAGTACTTATTATCATAATAATACTCATTACCAAGCAAAAGTATGCATTGTCATATTAGTATTCATTGTCAAGATGTAGTACTTATTATATTACTCACTGCCATGTACAAGAACATATTATGATATTAGTAGTCATTGTCAAGCCCCTGCAGATACAAGAACAATAACTATGTCTCCTTTTTGTGTCTGTAGAAATGGCAGTTCTGGGGACAAAGATTCTACTGTTTAAAGACTTTGCCCAGAATGACTTCAGGAACCGAGCACCATCCCAACCCAGACTACTCTATTTACACTGTTTGTCTTTATGCAGCTGGCTACAACTCAAGAAGTCTGCATGAATACAACTTAGACTTTTTTACGTATCTTACAAACTGTTAGTTCCTTGTGACATATATGTATATTTCTAACTTGAACAGCCATATTTTTAATCTTAGTAGAGGTTTTATAAGTAACCAGATATGGTCTATTAAATAACCTCCCTTTCACTGAAACATAGAGCCTGACGTATCTGGATGTTTCCCGTTAGTTATTTTTTCTGTTTTGTTTCTACTGCATTGTTTTATTTATTCCTTACTCTGGTTCAGTGTAATCTGACCTGTTGTTAATTTAGTCATGCATAGTTTGTAACGTTCTACGTCTAGCTATGGTCTATATAACTTAAGTCTTGAGATACCTTTGCATTCTTCCTCACTGGGGTTGTTGGAGATTCCTGGGCTGTAATAGGAGTCCTGTGGTGCTTCTTTTTCTTATTAGGCACTCATCTCTGGAATCTTTTTCACAAGTGGATAAGGGATTTCCCTGTGCTGACTGGAAAAGTCATCTCAAGGTATATGTCTTTATACTGACTTATAACCAGCCAGTGTTATTATTATTTTTGTTGTATTTACTTTTACTTCATTAATGTATTCATCGCACTGTGATTGTTAATAATTTCATTTAGGTGATAATAGCTTTCTCCCTGGTATGGAATTTACAGGCAATTGGTGGCATTCAGTTATATTTCTATAAGGTCAGGAGCTGAACAACAACATAATGAATTACTGCTATATTTGATATAAAGAAAGCATTTGATACAATATCATGGGAGTATCTGCTGGAGGCTTTAAAGTGTAGATATTTTGGGGACAGTTTTATGGATTGATTAATGCTTTATATTCCAGCCAAAATTCTCAATTTTCTCTCAATGGAAGTATACTTTGGATGAGGACATTTAGGTGACAGACTCAGCAAGGTTGCTTTATTAATTCTGATCACAGAGCTTGCAGACAGGATCAGCAGTTATACCTCAGTGTTAGGAAAAATAAAATATAGCAAATATGCCTTCTTTTATTTGCAGCCATTTACCAGTTGCTGAGTGAAATGGGTGACCTCTTCATGAGAAAGGTGCTTTGTATATTTAGTCTTTAAAATTGGTCCACTTAAACATGGGAGAAGACTGTCTTAGTAAGGCTTGGTAGGAGAAAAAGGCAGGATCCCCACAAGGGCCATTAAAGTGGCTGAGTAACCAAAGTATTTAGGACTAGTAGTAGAAAATACATGGGAGGATACTTGCAGGCAGAATTTGTAACTTGAACTGGAGAATATCTTTAAACAGAAATGTATCTAAAAGTACCCCAAATCACTACTGTGTCTAGGAGAATAAAGGCAATTATCTTACTGAGAATATGGTGAATAATACATAGCTTTCCAGTTAGTTTCATAGTTTCATAGGAGGTTACTAGGCTTTCAGTCTTAGAGCCTTAACAACCCTAGCCATGTTAATCCCAAGTATCCCCATTTGTTCTTCTTAGGTAGTTCGCAGAACAAATTTATGAATATAGCAGGTTTGTGATCAGCACTGGCTACTCCTGACCATGATGGACATGGGTGTCACCCCAGGGATGAATTTGCAGTCTCCCATCCAATTATCTAGGGTGTGTTTGAATGTGGTCAGTGAGGAGCTCTGTTTTATGTGAATAGGAAGTCTATTCCAAAGAAGCTGCAACTTCTGGGAGACGTATCTGTCTCTCCAGCATGTTCTGTTAATGTCAGAAGCTAGGCTGAAATCCCTAAAGTGAATGACTTGTGTACCATTTGACTTGCAGATGTACAGCATTTCCATTTGAGCAGGGTAGGAGATTGCCTTATAGGCTAGGCACAAGTCACCTATCATGAGCCTATAAAATACAGGACTTTCAGGCTGTTCATGTAGGTCATGGTTTGGAGTCCCTGTATTTTCTTAGTGAGAGACCTCTAAGGTCTCTCCAGCTACTGCATGTGTCTGGTGAGGTGCATACAAAAGGGTACATTATACTCTATTAATGGTGTGATGAGGGTAGAGTACAGTGGAGTTATAATATCCCTTGACCTGGATGCTATGCCCTTGTTTATAAGGTGCTCTGCATAGAAGGCTTTCCTTACCACTGTGGAAACTTGGTGGTCAAAGTTCAAACTGCTATCAAAAGTCTCGCACCCCTGGGTTGGAACTCAGGGAGGTGATGTCAGTATTGTAATTTGTAAGGAATTCCATTTTGCCAAAGGGAGTAATAATGCATTTCTTTTGCATTTGGCTTTAGACCATGGATTTGGCACCAATCATCTGTTTGTGTTAGCTCTTCTTGTAATATGTTGACATCATTGGGTGACTCAGTGATTGCTCCCAGTTTGCAGTCATCAGTGAACTTGGTGAGCCAAAGGCCATCTACTTTTGCCTGGACTTCTGAGAAATAAATGCCAAACAGTAAAGGGCCCAGCACAGATCCTGTGATACTCCACTGGGGATGGATCTACTGGTGGAGGTGGAGTCACCAATTTTGACATAGTGTGTCCTGTCATTGAGCCATTTGGCTACCCATCTAGAAATGTAAGGGTCATTCCCTATCTGGGAGAGCTTCTCAATGATGCCATAGTGGGGAATTGTTTTAACAGCCTTGGCAAGGTTGGGATAGGCTGTGTGCACTGTCTTGTCTTCACCCATGGCTTTGGTGACATTATCAAAGAAGTCTAAGGGGTTTAATAAGCATGATATACCCTTAACAAAGCCAAACTGGCTTGGGTCCAGCATTTGGAGGTTGCATATGTCCTTGTTCATAAGGTCCATGATAATTCTTTCCATGACCTTGCAGATGAGACTGGTTAGACTTATGGGTCTGTAGTTCCCAGGGTCAGTTGATGGCCCTCCTTTGTCCAGGGTGATTTGTGTTGTTCTCCATTTTGTAGGAACATAGCCAGTTCTCAAGCTATGATGAAAGAGAATGCCAAGTGGGTTCACTAGGTCTTGTTTTAGATTGTTTAGTAAACAACCTGGGATATTATCTGGTCCCATTGAGGCCATGTTTTTGGCCTGATAAGTGCTGAGATGACCTGTTCTCTAGAGATACTAGGGAGAGGGCTTGCGTCAGGTATGCTTTGGGATATTTTAGGTGGGGACAGGTGAGTGAAGTTTCCACTGAATCTGTCAGCCAGCAGGTTGGCGACATCTCCCGATGTAGTATGAATGATCCCCTCTACAACCAGTTTGGCACATAGCTGGGCATTCCCTTTTAGACTTTGGACATAGTTAAAGAATGCTTTATGAATATCCTTGCCTAGGTATGCAATTTTAGTTTTGTAATTTGCTTTAGAAGACTTTACAAGCTTTCCAATTTTCTTGTTTAGTCTTTGGAGGAAACTCTTCCTATGCAGAGTGATATCCCTCTTGATTTTGGACAATAGTTTCTTCCTCTTGTTATATAATCTGTTTATACTTGAAATCCACTATGGTGGCTTGCTTTTACAGGAAGATCTGATTTTGATCCAGTCAGCTGTATCAGAGTTTATGCAGTCACTTAAGTGTTTGTACAGTACATTTGCATACACATCTGCATAGTGACCATTGGTGTCTGCAATTGTGGGTGGTATGAAGCTTTTTATACCATCACTTAGTAGGTTGTAGTTAGTTTTGGCAGTTTTTTTTATAATATTTGTTCCTTTGAGGATGTCAATTCCACCACGTACTTCAAGACTGATTTGTGGTCTGACCTTACCAGGAAGGGCATCACACATGGGGAAGTATTGTGACCCCCCTCCCATGTTGGTGAGTACTATATCCAGAATATTTGAGCCCCTAGTGGGGGTGCAGACTATCTGTTCCAGAACATTTGTGTTAACAAAGCCCAGAAACCTCTAGGCAAGCATGTTTTTGCTCATGCATGTCTCCCAGTCTAAAGAAGGATAGTTGAAGTCTCCCATTACTAAGGTGTTGGGCTATATAGCGAAGGATTCCAGTCAATAAAGATAGGCAGTGTGCTTATCCTGGTTTATGATGGGGGATCTATAGCTAGCAATGGTGTGGTACGGTACTTTCCTAATAGTTAAATGGACATGGAATATTTCAAGAGAGTCATGCTGTTTGACTAGTCTCAAAGTGTATTTGATTTTAATGACGATGGATGCACCTCCATATTTGGTTCCTTCATGTTCATTTTGAGGTCTGAACGTGTAGAAGGCATTGTAGCCTTGCCCAGCTGGGGTGGTCTGAGTGACCTTGAATCATGTCTCAGTAACTGCACAGATTTCGGCATCCTCCAAGGTGAGAAGTGCTTCCAGGGAGTGCAGTTTTGTGTTTAAACTCCTAGCATTAAGCAGAACAACCCTGAGTTTGTTTCAATTAGATTTTATTATGTTGGAAAATTTGTTGTTTTGACATCAACTAAAAAGGGCACTATGGGGGAGGCAAGGGCCTTTGCCATTATCCAAATGCCTAGGGGGACAGGTGCAGACCACCTCTAGCAAAGCAGCGAGATCTGTCTACCATATCCTCCCAGGCCGACAGATACTGGATTGCGTGGACTGACAGCAGAAGCTGAGCCAATTGGTAAAGTCAATTATTTTTTGTTTATATTGTAGCATCATCTTGGTTGAGGGCAGGATACTGCTTAGGGCTTGGGACATACCTTTATGGGACACATAATCAGAGAGTTCTGTCATGTCTCTCTTCATATAGTCCAAAGAGTACATCTCAAGTCATTCACTCTAACATGGATAATGACAGAGTCATAATAGTATTTGTTGAGTGGTGACTTCAGTGCATGCATGATTTCTTGGATCCTGGTACCTGATAGGCAGCTGATCGTGACCTTATCCAGTCTGGTGAAGGGGACATCTGTATGTCTCACTATGGAGTCAGCTATGACCGAGACACTTGATGTGTTTTGCCTTAGGGATTTATTTTTTGAAACACGAGTGTGTGTGTTGATATGTGTAGTGGTTTCTTTTTACTTAGTAGTGAGTGTAGGTGGTGTCTGTTTGAGAGGTCTCTGTTCTTTAGGTAGGCTTTTAGTGAATACCACCATATATGTGGGTTTATGTGTCATGACCTAATTTTGTGTGACAGGTGAGGTTTGCTTGAGAGGTGAAATGCATATGCTGACAACCTGTTTGATGTCTAGTTTGTTTTATGTGAGAGAATTGACTTCAATTCCACATTGTGTTTGCATCTCTCACATAGGTTGTTAGCTTTCTTTAGGAGTAAAAGGTTGTCAGTATACTTGAAGCAATTGCTGCATTGCCTCACGATGCCCATATCAGTTAAGCTGGCAGGAGAAATGATGGCAAACTGCCCACCCACTGTGGCAGGAGTTTTTCTAAATGTGGCATATGGTAAGGAAATGGACTAGCAAGACTTGGCTGCAAACAGCAAAAATGAAGCAGTAATTCAATTAAATCAGTTAATAAAGTGCAGTGCTGGCTTAAAATATACTTATTTTTCAGTTGTTTCAGTCAATGCCTTGGGTTTTAGTGCAGATGCACTCCAGACCTCCGGTTAAAGTTGCAAAACTTTGAGCAGCTCCAGTAAACTGAATGTAAACCTATGCAAATGTGAGGCTTATACACAGGCACATTTCAACAGTTTTAACACAACTACCAATGGGAAAGCCACAAACCAAGCCTTTCTCCAGCAATTCCCAACTCAGATGGGTCCTGATTGACACACTTCTGCCCCAAGGGTGCAGGGAAGTCCTCTTAATGTAAGATGGCTTGTTTAAGAGCACAGTGATCCCAAACCATCTAGATTAATTAGGTCTGAATCTAGTCTATGATATATAAGGCAATGAAACACAATTTCAAATTGCAGAGTAAAAAGCAGTCACAAACAGCAAAAATGAAGCAGTAATTAAATGAAATGTAGTTAACAAACTGCAGTGCTGGCTTAAAATATACTTTATATACTATATACTTTATATACTTTTAAAAATATAGTTTTAAAATAGCTTAAAATATACTTTCTGAATCTAGCTTCTGCTATGTATGGCAATGAAACACAATTTCTAGATGGGAAGGAGTAAGGGACAGTCACCTAAAGATCAAAGTGAGGGTGTTTAGTGGTATACTATTAGATGACCTACACTGGTCCCACCCTCTGCACAAAGTGTCAGCTCTATGAGCAGCTGTGAACAGTGGCAGACTATGGAGAGTGTTTCCTATAGAGGATTTTAAACTGGCTAGGGTGGCTTATATGCAAGCATGGGGAGGCTTTTATACCAGCAGGATGAAAATATTTTTATAAAGAGAAACCCTCAGGCCAATTAGATAAAAATACAGTAAGCTAACAACCAATAGTTCCCACCTTGGATGGGTTGAATTTAGCTCTCTGCTCCCACCAGAGTACAAAACAAACTGGATTTGAGCTCAAGTGCACTAACAAATGGTTTAGAACATAAATAAGAATTCCTGCAATATCAGGAATCCTTGGAAATAAGTTCACTATCCCTGAGAAATGTTCACAACACACAAAAACTTTGCAAAACTTAGAAATATTTTGGAAAATTCAGAAGAACTTTGGTAAACACAGAAACAGCTTTTGCAGTAACAGAGGAGGTTAGGAAATATCAGACTACTGTTAAAACAACCCAAGAGCAGTACAGTAACAAACAGATGGAATTTCTTTAACAAGTACAGGCTGAAAACAGTGATAAATTTAACCAAATAAATAAGCACAGCACAGAAATGTTAAATATTACTGCCAGTGCAAAAAAAATATACTGATATCAGCTTTGTAGGTCCAGATGATTTTAAAAGCAATCCGAGTCTTACAATCATAGGTGTCCAAGGTAGGCACAAGGAATCTCTGAATAAATGAGCAAAATCCCACAAAAATGTAATTATTTTATACCAGCAGGATGAATGACTTCTATAAAGTTAAACACTCAGGCCAATCAGATAAAAATATAATAAGCTATCAACCAGTAGTTCCCACCTTGGATGGGTTGAATTTAGCTCTCTGCGCCCGAGTGCAAAAGAACCCTCTTAATGTAAAACAAACTGTATTTGAGCTCAAGTGCAGTAACAAATGCTTTATAACAAAAGTAAGAATTCCTACAATATCAAGAATCCTTGAAAATAAGTTAATTAATCCTGAGAAATGTTCACAACACACAAAAACTTTGCAAAACTTAGAAATATTTTGGCAGACTCAGAAGAACTTTGGCAAACTCAGTAACAGTTTTGCAGTAACAGAGGAGGTTAGGGAATATCAGACTACTGCCATCATTGACTCTTGAAAATATAAGTACTAATTACAAAATGTGCATTGGGAGAGAAGGGTTAGGGATGTTTAACTGCAAGTACTAATATTGTTTGGGGGTGGGGTTTACATTATACTTCAATTTGCTCATTAGCATTCAGTTTAGAACAACAATAGGGTGTCCATGTAACAGCAACTGGAGGGAAAAGAAACAGATATACTTCATTGTCCCCCTTAAAGTTAGATAGACAATTGTAGTAAATAAATGCTGGAGAAAGTGGATGTCATATGGTTTCTAGCCAGCTCAACAGTGATAGGAGATCATACAGGACTGAAAGACAAGTCTCAGCCACTGTAGTACAGGAGTTGATGGGGAATACTATTAAAATTTGGTGGCAGCTGAGGGAAATTGAGCATCCTTGATCATTCAGATCACTTCAGAAAGCACATGCAGAATCTGGGATAAGGCAGGGGCACTGGTAAACATAAAACACTTTAAATCAATAGCACTGACATTGCTTGTCAAGAAGAAAGTTAACAAAGTCACTTCACATTGGGGTAAACAGGTAAATGTTAAGGTAAAGCCAGTGTGACATATGGACAGATGAAAAAAAGAAGCAGGATATAGTACTCATAGCAATAAAAGACAAATGGGAAGGAAAAAATGTACCATACTTACTGCAGATAAATGGGAACAAATGCCAGTAATTATGAGATAGGGTAAACCTAACTAAAACAATTAGTAAAAAGGGCACATAGAAAATCCAATCAGTTAAAAACACAAAAAGAAAAATCTAGCAAGGCTAGACTTTCCACTGTGTGATACATTAAACCTCTTGTATTAGAGGTGACATGGGATATATGCAAATTACCTTTTAAGAATATTAGGTGTTTCAGCTAAATGGCACTTCTGAATGTCCATGACTTTTTCCTTTTAAGTCTATTTATGGCCAATTTCAGGCCAATAAAGCCAAACCCCACTAGCTGTGGACATGCACATTTCTGAGTTCTTATGGCATCATCAGCAAAGCATAAGTGGAATGATTGGCTACCATTTGGAAACACAGGGTTGTCGTACCCAACTGTTATCCATAAACATTAGGGTGACTACAAAATATCCCAACTAACAAACTAAAACAATGAGTAAAAAGTTCACACAGAAAAAAACAATCGGTTAAAAATGCAAAAAGAAAAATCTAGCAAACCTAGACATTCCACTGTGTGATACAAGCAAGAAGAAACCAGTCTGGTGGACCCCAGCCATAAGCAAACTTTACAATAAAAGGAGGAGACTTATACAAAAAAAGGCCAAATCTCAAGTAGAAAAATCATCCCTGATCAGCATTAGTAAGAAATTGAGGGCCCTCATCAAGTCAACTAAAGCTAATTTTGAAAAGAAAGTTGCCAAGGATGCCAAGGATAACCATAAGGCCTTCTATGGCTACGTCAAAAACCTAAATGGCAATGCTCAGGTCTGTTCTGAGCTAGTACAAAATGGAACAAAATACACTGACCCTTCTGACATTGCCAACATCTTGGCTGACAGGTTCAGTGCAAATTACCCCCCCTACCACCACCACCTACAGGGCCTATTACCATTGTAGGGGATTGTGTAAGTCCAATTATTACTGATACGTTGGTTAACAAGGCTCTATCTAAAGCTAAAAACACTGCCTCCATGGGACCAGATGGTGTCCCAGGCTGTGTCATACGCGAGCTCCAAAAGGAATTAACCCCGCATCTTAATACCCTGTTCAGTCTCAGCCTCTCCACAGGATATGTGCCCATAGAATGGCGCACGGCAATGGTGGTCTTGCTACACAAGGGTGGGGCCACAACTGACCCTGGGAACTACCGACCAATAAGCCTGACCAGTCTGATCTGTAAGGCTATGGACCGAATAATTATGGAACTCATAAATGGAGAGATTGGGAACCTCCAGTCACTGGACCCCACACAGTTCGGCTTTGTCAAGGGCAGATCATGCCTCCTGAACCTGTGGATTTGTTTGAGACAGTTACTCAGGCTATAGATAAGGGAAAGGAGGTACACACAGCTTACCTTGACCTTGCTAAAGCATTTGACACCATTCCCCATTCAGGTATTATTGATAAGCTCACCAGCCTGGGCATAAACTCTTATGTCACAAGATGGATCACAAACTGGCTCTCAGACAGATCCCATAAAGTAAGAGTAGTGGGATCTATGTCTGAATCCAGACCAGTAATGAGTGGTGTGCCTCAGGGCTGTGTCCTGGGGCCCCTCCTGTTTGGCATATACTTCTCAGAAGTACAGGCAAGCATGGAAGGGCTGTGGCTGACTAAGTTTGCGGACAACTGCAAACTGGGTGCTATAATAGAGTCTCCGGCTGACATGGAGATCCTCCAGAAGGGCCTAAATGAGACTGATGCATGGTGTCAAAGTCATGGTCTCAAGCTAAATGCAAAAAAATGTGTAGTAATCCCCTTTGAAAAAAAAACAGAGTAACCGCAAACTACAACATAGGAGGTAATCCCCTGAAATCTGAAGAAGAAATAAGGGATCTAGGGACACAAGTAGATAGTCAGTTTTCCTTTGATAACCATGTTGCCAAAGTGGTTAGAAAATCCTTCTATGTGACCCATCTGATCACAAAAGGGTTTGCATCAAGATCTAAGGATGTAATGGTGCCCCTCTACTCTTCCCTCATCAGACCCATTATTGAGTACAATGCACCAATTGGAATGTACCTGGCTAGACATCTCCAGCAGCTGGAGAGACCACAGAGGTACCTAACCAAGAGGATTATTGGCCTCAAACAGCTGCCTTATGCAGCACAATTGAAAAAGCTAAGACTGTTCTCTGTTGCATACTGCTTTCTCAGAGGCGATCTCTGTCTAACGTACAGAGCCATGTCCAACCCAGAATTGTTGAACATGCTCCATCTTAGCAAAACCAAATCTACTCGAGCTACACGCTCTAGGGATATAAACCTCAACACAACAATGAATAGAACATGCTGGAGGGATAGATTCCTTCGCAGAGACTTCCCTTACTATGGAACAGGGTCCCGATCTACATAAGACAGAGCCCCTCACTATCACTCTTCAAGAGGAACCTTGTTGAGTGGATGGGTAACAGAAAGTTCACACCGGGATCACACCAACAGCACTACTAGATAGGGGCCAAGGGTACTAGCTGCTAGTACAAGGGTCTAGAGAACTACTAAAGGGGCGGTGAATATCGCACAACGTGGCTGGGCTAATATATGCCTTCGGGCAGATAGCCCAGTACCAACCTATGAACCTATGAACCTATACCTTATACCTCTTGTATTATAGGTGATATTAGGGTAAACCTAAGGAAATGGCTTTGGGACCAGCAGATGTGACTATTGCATAACTGGTGGACAACAAATGCAGGAGATGTGGGTCAATTAGCAAAAGATCTGCTGCATATATTTTGACAAAGTAGATGGATGCAGAAACATTGGAAGCAGTGTTAAGAATGTTGAAAACAATATTCAGAGAAGATATCCTCAAATTTTGGCAATTCTAGATCTCAGGAGTTATTGTAATAGACCTTTTCAGTAATGCTCAGTGTGACATTTCAGTGAATGTGGTAGTCCTGTAACAGCAGCTATCCCTTACCTACATTCAGAAAATACACTGTGTTACTAGAATTTGGCAATTCTGGCATATGCATAGGCACCAATCCCCTATTCAACATTTTGTACATGAGATAGGTGTGTCACATCAATAGTGACCCTCAGTTAAAGCCAATACTCACACCACCGGGTATAGAGTGTGCATAACTGATGAACACCATGCAGATACAGGAGCCCAATGGTCAGTCAGGCTTCTTATACCGTGCCATCATAAGTTAAGGAAGCTATGCATGACAGCATGCAGGTGATGCTAGATCTGTGGGTAGACCAGGAGTCCAGTAATCCTTGGGTCGTGCTTGCATTGCATGTGCTGAAAAAGGATGTGTGCACTACGTTCTATGTAGACCACAATAAGTTAAACAGTCACACAGAATTAGATACTCATCCCATGCCCAGAACTGATGAAACTTTTATGCGGTTGGGTTTTTGTTTTTCATCACAAGGTTTCAGCCATCTACCATAAGTACTTGCAAGCAGAGTTTTTCTGTCATCAGATTATCCATATGAAATCTTTTTATTTTCCTTTCTTCTGCAAATGAAATACTGCTGTGCACATGCAATCAGTTACCTTTTAGAAGTAAGTAGTTTTTTATTTGTTCGTAAAATTGTATGACATTTTTTACTGCATTAGTGAAGGGCATCCGCGCAGCACTGTTGTGACTCTTGGTACCTACCATACCTCTCAACTTTCCACATTTTCATAGAATATCCAGATGTTTGCCTCATATTTTTTATCTGTTTCTTATAAAATGTTTGGTTTTCTGGCAAATCATTGAGGACTGAAGTCAGAAAATAACAGACATTTAGGTTTCAGACTTCTTACCATTCAGAAATTTCATGTTAAAGCAAAACAAGTTATTCTATCAACTTTCTAAGTTTATAAGAGCAATATTTAGAAACTGTCCCTATTTTTGTGCCTTTATTCTCCAATTATGTATGGCTTTGTCCAGATTTGTTGTGCTAAGATGTTGAGATGTATGGTACTCACTCTTTGGAAGAGAGATAATACTTTGCCATCAGTTATCATAATTTACTGTAGCATGTAATGAATTATAGCAGTAAATGTTTTGATATCAGATTACTAGTTGTTTGACTGGTTGCAGTGCTCAGAGAGTGGAGATAAGGGGTACTGTCACTGAACAGCTAACAGTTGCTCCTCCTGGAAAATCATATGCACATTGTACTATAGAATAGTGGGCTCAGAAAGAGGTGGGTGGAATCCTGTGTAGTCAGTAATTATAATCCTATTTTGTGGCAGGCAGTATAGCTCTTATTTGGGTATAACAGTTGTCTGTCATAACTCAAGGTAGCGGAGCATATTTTGTCATACAATCTTGAGGCCATTTACATCTAACATAATTATTTCAAGTAACAGTAGTGTGAATATGGGCTCTATAGCTGCTGTCCCATCATGTTATTGGTAACAGCAGTGCTGGACTTAAGGCTCCTCTTTCTGTCTATGACAAATAGTGAAGTTCAGGAAGAAATGTTGATTTGAATAAGCAAAACAGTCTGAAAATAAAGCCACATATCAAACTGAAAGAGAATGTTACAAAATCCCACCAAACTTAGATCTCACAGTTTTGGAATACGAATTTAACTTCAAGCAGTTAGTGAATATTCCAATTTCTTATTCCCACTTGAAACAGCTAGGTCACTCACTGGATTTACATAAGTATAGTATATCAGAAGCATTAGCTGGGACCATGAGAAGC
Source organism: Protopterus annectens (assembly GCF_019279795.1). Lineage (NCBI taxonomy): Eukaryota > Metazoa > Chordata > Ceratodontiformes > Protopteridae > Protopterus > Protopterus annectens. The sequence goes on from NC_056725.1 coordinate 1,507,663,237, forward strand.
ATCTTGTAATTGTAGCTGACATAAATGAGAAGCTTCAGAATATGGAGAAAAAGCCAAAGTATCTCATGAGACCATCAGCGGCTGGTGCTATCTAAGCCAATTAATTAGAAAATGGAAAAACAGCGTGTAAAAGATGAATACCTTGGAAAACCTAACAGCTATTAGAAAACTATTAGTTATGCAACCCATCAAAGTGGTCTAGTCTGTCTGCATAAGTTTAGCACATCAGTATGATGAAGTGCATTATATAAAATTGGTTAGCCAACATCCACGTTTGGTTTCTGTCTACACTGTCTCCTCAGATGCTGAAGGATGACAACTCTCTCACCCAAAGGGATCTGCCTGGCAGTTTTTCGGCTGCTGACTTAAGAGCAGAAAATAGAAAATTCTATCAAAAAAATTCAATTCTGCTAGAACATCCGGTTTTACCTTTACATATGATAGTATGACTATCTTCACCAGAATAAGGTCCCATTGACAGCATAACACATCAGTTAGCCTAGCCTTCACATAATGGATCTAAATCAGGCAGTTTCCGTCTAACCCTTGTTAAAGGCAAGAGTTGGTACATCTCAACCAAGTACTGATTATTTTTTTATAAGGACTATATGAACACAGTTTTCATAGATTCAATCAATTTGTGCTTGAACTGCCCAAGGATCATTACCAAAGGGCATAAAATCATGTTAATTTAGTTAATTAAAATCTAAAAGCCAAATCCAGTGTCCTCATTTAGAAAGATCTGAGTATATCTTTATCCCACATTTTCTTTGTCTTCAGTTACTATAACTTGTTTTTTTTAAATATTCAAATTCTCAGACACTTGATCAGTGTAGACTAAACTTGTTGTTATTATAACAGATTTGGTAACATGTTTGCTATGAAAGTGAAAGACTTACAAATATTGAGTTGTAATTCAAGAAGAACTGGTACATCCCTATGATTCTCAGTATGTCTGTGACTAGGTTTTCTGGGTGATTAGTATATAATCTGCATAAGCATCACTTTAACCACAGTCCAGCCCAGTGTAATGCCAGTAATGTTTGTCTCTTTCTGTACTGTATGTTAAGGGTTTTAATGCAAAACTAATCTGATGAGAGAGAACACGGGCCTGCCTGTGATGTTTGAAATTTGAAAATCAAGCAAAAAAGTCTTTTATATTTGATCCTCATAGAGAAGATCGAGGACAGAATTTTTGTTTGCTTAACAAACTAGGCAGTAAACATCACTCTTTCTAGCACCGGAAGAAAGAAAGCTCAAATAATCCTATCCTATTAAAAGTTGTCATCCATTCCTGTGCTCATTCACATTGTCAGCATAGAACAAAGTATGTGTTATGACGAATACTTAAAAAAGGAATGTTTACTCTTTATGAATCCCACTTGATTTCTTTTGTACAGGGATGATCCGACTTTATCTACTCTGTCTGGTTGTTAGAGGTGGAGAGTGTTAAGGTGGTGAACTGTAGTTACTGTGGCACCGGTTTATTTTTCCTCAGTCCTTATTTGCCGACTATGTGCCCTTGAGCAAGTCACTAAACCAGATGTTGCTCCCAGGTCAGCCTTGAAAAGGAACTGTGTGTCTAGTGCTCCTCCCTGGTTAATAAATGGGTATTATTATTAGTTCTTACCACCCAATCTAGAACATCAGACTTACAAGTGATTAATGAGATGCAGTGCTGTAAAGTGATGTCAAGTGGATCTTCCTGGTATAAGAAGGATCATTAAGGTAGCCTGAAATAACAGTTTAGCAGGAGTAAAAACCCTTTCCTATATGTATATATATATATATATATATATATATATAAAACGGGATAGGCAATCATTGTCTCTGAAATCTAAAGACCATTCATCCTCTGTGGCTTTATCTGGTACAACAGAATTAGCAGCAGCCATTATCCTACTAGTAGATTTCCAATGCACATCTAGAAATCCTTCAATGGTTCCAGCAATTATAGTATCTGTGCCAAGTGCAAAAACTCCTTCGTTATGGTGCACTGTTTGATTATGAATAAATTGCCTTGAGGTAGTTTGCAAAGCAGTCCACATCCTCGTATAGGTGCCCTCTCAACCATACAGAAGAAAGATGTTTAATAAGTGTAGTAGACTAGGGCTGGGAAGTTTGTGAAAGATAACCCACTAACATTTTGCATGGATTTCAGCCACTCCTGCCTAGCTATCAGCAAGAGAGTGAAGAACCTGTAATACAGTACACTTTGACTCAGCAGTTCATCTTACTCAACCAGCCCAACACAGTTCAGAGGTTGTACTTATTATCTATGTTAAGTGGAGCTTGCTAAATTTTTTGCATTTTCATAATGCATACTATGTACATATATTATAATGTCTGACTGATAAACACTGTGGTTCCTTCATTAACTGTCCCTTAACAACCCACGTCTATCATATCCAGATTTTTCTCAGTGATATATGTTTGATGACTTACATTTCTTTGGTACAAGAAACTTTAACCTTATCTTATAACATAATTTTCTACACACCATATTTAAATACTGCATATTTAGAATTTTAACTCACACAATTGGATGGTCCAAAATGCAATTATAGAGGATCAGTAGCTCTTCTATGTGAAAAAAAAAGGTTTGTTCTTAGGATCATAGGTTCATAGGTGTTAACAACCACAAGGCTTTTTAAGCCTGGCCATGCATCCCAAATCTATGACAAGTTCTGGTATCCTTGATAAGTGTAAGCAGGGGCTTGGGAGATGAAACATTTACAACAGGGGCCTGGGAGATGAACCATTTACAGGTTGCCAGTGTCCATTACAGACATAGATGCTAAGCCAGGGATGAATTTCCTGTTCCCCATCCAATTGTCCAAGTTACAATTGAATGGAGTTAGGGAGGAACTTTGCTTCACATGGATGGGGAACCCGTTCCAGAGATGGAGTAGTCTCTGAGATGCATACCTGTCTCTCCAGCAGATCCTATTTATATCACAGGCATGGTTTAAGTCTTTAAAATTAGTAATTCTGGTGCTGTTTGTTTTGCTGATATGCAGGAGGAGGGCCATCAGAGAAGGGTCTGACAATGCCTTGCATGCCAGGCATAGTTCTCCTCTCACAAGCCTGTAGGAGACAGAATACAGGGATAGGGCCTTCAGGTCATCTGTATAGGACATTTTACTTACACTCTGTATTCTTTTAGTGAGGAACCTCTGTGGACATTCCATTTGTTGGATATGCCTGGTTAGGTACATACCAAAGGGGAGCACTGAGTGCCCACTTTGGTATGTACCAAAGGGGACATTGTGCTCAGTGATAGGTCCGATGAATGCCAAATACAGTGGAACAATGACTTCCTTGGACCTAGTTGCCATACCTTTGTTTATAAGTTGCGCAACATAGAATGATTTCCTCATTATTGTAGATACATGATGGTCAAAGGCTAGATTACTATGTGTGTCCCCAAAGACCTGACTACTGGGTCAGCTCTAAGGGGTGTGTTGTCAATATGATAGTTATCAGGGGTGGATCACTTCCCTAAGGATATTATTATACATTTCTTAGCACTTAGTTTTAGTCCATGGTCCTGACACCAGTTGTTTGTGTCAGCCCTTCCTGGAGAACATTTATGTCAGTGTGGGATTCAATGACAGCTCCTAATTTGTAAACATCTTCTCAAATTTAGTCAGCCAGAGACCACTGACATTAGCCTTGACTTCAGAGAAGTAAATGACAAAAAGGAGTAGTCCAAGGACTGATCCCTGAGGTACTTCACTTGTGACTGGAGAGGTGGACTCCCCAGTATAACTTCCTGGGTCCTGTTTGTGAGCCAGTTGGCTATCCACCAGGTGACATATGGGTTTGTACTTAACCTCCTGAGTTTGTCAACAATGCCCAAGTGGGGTATTGTGTCAAATGCCTTAGCCAGGTCAAAGTAGGCAGTGTGAAACATTTTGCTCTCATCCATTCTTTGCTAATCTTCTCAAAGAAGTCCACCAGGTTGAGTAGGCATGACCTGCCCTTGATGAAACCAAACAGGACTAGGTCCAGTGTCTGGAGGTTTACTATATCATTATTGATCATTTCCATGATAATTCTTTTGATGGCTTTGCATGTAAGACTAGTGACACTTATGGGTCTGTCATTTCCAGGATCTGTAGATGGTCCACCTTTGTGCAGAGGGTTGACTGTTGATGTTCTTCATTCATGAGACATGAAGCCTGTTTGGAGGCAACAGTTAAAAAGCAATTCCAGAGGGCCTAATAGGTCATGTTTCATGCTATTTAGAAGGCATCCTGGGATATTTTCTGGGCCCATTGATGCAGTGTTCTTGGCCTTAGAGAGAATATTAAGGACCTGTTTCCTAATGATAGCAGGGGGAGTTATATTTGAAGGTATTTTGTGAGGGAAGGTTGTGGTGGAGAGAGGGGTAATGTTGGAGCTGAATTTGTTGGCCAGTAGGTTTGCTATATCTTCTGGCTCAGTATAGGTGGTTCCATTTACAATGAGCTTTGCACAAAATTGTTTATTGCCTTTGAGGTTACAGACATAGCTAAATAATGCCTTGTGGTTGTCCTTGGTCTGAGAGGCCACATTTACCTCAAATTTGGCTTTGGTAGACTTTATTTGTCCTGTGAGTGGTGTGCTTAGTTTGATGAGAGGGCTTTTATCCTATTGGGTGCTGCACCTCCTAATTTTTGCCATGGTTTTCTTCCTCCTGTTATACAGCCTATTGATTTTGTGATTCCACCAGGGTGGCTTGTTTTTTGAGTTAGTTCTATACTTCTTCTTGGTGGGTACAGCTGTCTGTAGGCAGCTGTGTCTAAAATAAGAGAAGATGAGTCATTGTTTTGATATAGAGAGGACTGGTGTAAATCAAGTTTCTTAGTGAGGAAAGTTATGCACCTAGTGTCAATCAGAGTGACCATAACAGAATTCCTATAAGTCTTCCTGTAATATGAATACAGAAAATGTCCCTTAGTATCTATCTGAGCCACTTGAAAATGAGATACTGCTGTATTAAACAACTGAGAACCTATAAGATGCACCTGACATTTATATGTGTACATCATGTATATGCTTACAAACTTTTAGATATACTATATTTGTAACCTGTTTTTATGTAGCACAAAGAAAGAGCAAATAAATCTCCTTTTAAAAATAGGTGGGATATTTATATGTGCACATTCCACAAGGAATATATCTACTTTACTAGTGGATAGTCTGGAGTCACTGACCGCCCCTGACAATTGATGTAATTATATTAACTCTATACATATATATATATATATATATATATATATATATATATATATATATATATATATATATATATATATATATATATATATATATATATATATATGTACAAGAACATTGTTTCACAAATATTATCCCCAGGATTTAATAAAATCTGTGTAGGTACCATATAGAGCCTACACGGAATGTATCCATGTACACTGCCACCCCCCCCATTGGCAGTGTGCCCTGCATATGAATGATGGTGCACTGCCGAGGCAGACCATAGGAACAGGGATATTGAATCTGTGTAAGGAGAAGTGTAGAGGCTACCCATGGTTGTGGATGCATACAGGGTGATGGTCCCCTGTACTCCTGTTCCTGCTACTGTTGAAATGCTGTGAATTGGGTTTAATGTGTAATATTTTTTTTTTTTTTTTCATTTTTTTGTATGTTTGCTTGGCATAGCAAAAAGTGTAGCAATGCCAAGCTGTACTCATAAATAAACAGCTGACATCTGCCAGACATCTAAAAATAGAAACTGGATGCAACTAATTATCATAATTACATATTTTTCTTTTTTTTAATTTTTTTTCTTTCTTTTTTTTACTTGCTGTTTGTGTGGCATGGCGCAGAGTGCTTCAGAGATGAGCAGCATTCATGCATACATAGGTGACAGTTGCTAGACATCTAAAAATCTAAAAATAGAAACTGGATGTAATTAATTATTAATGTCTGGGTCTATTTAATAGCATTTGTGTGGTGCACTGCAGTGCTTAGCAATGATAACAGGTTGCCCAGTAGTATATGTGAAGGTATACTAGTTTTTATAATATTCAAGTTGCTAAATGGGTAGAGATACAGCCTAATGCTTAGTAGGTCCAGAATTTGAGTCCATAGCAGTGATAATTTGTCTGTAATTTAATTTATTATATATGTTTTAATTTTAAAAACAAATTTGTGAGATATGATACTGCTGTGCTGTGCTGAACACTGCTTAAACATGCTAATGGCTACTTTTGTTTGCATGGTGCTAAGCTTAGTTAAAACCTTAACTGTGCAAGTTTTCATGCTGCTTAGCTCTGCTTAGCTAGTTTGTGCGATGCATTTTTGAATGCTGCTCAGTGACGTGTAAAGTCAGAAAAACAGCCTATATTAGGTGCAATAAGCAGGAATTCTGCAACAGTCTTTGGAGTCTGATCAACTGGTGATATAGCAGGTGGTGCTGATGAAGGTACCTGCTTTCAGGCACAGAGATGGGGTGTTCTGGAGTCTAAGGTCTTTGTTGGGCTCCTGGTAAAAACATCATGAGCCCAGGCTGCTGCAGTGTGGTTTCCAGGGCTCGGAGTGTAAGGTGGAGGTCTGGGACCAGTTGGCCAGAGAACTCATCAGTGTTACTGGTATCCTCTGCACAAGTGAGCAGTGTCATCACCATTATGATAACCTGAAGAGGAGAAAGAGGGGAACCTTGGGCACCACCTGAGTCCAAGAAGCCAGAGCTAGGAATGCCCCACAAATATGTAAGTATGTTTTCCACTGTTTTACCAATAAGCAAGCTGAATGTCTGCAAAACTGGTATGCATAATATGGTGTGCTTCTCTCCCAAAAGCTGCAGCTGAAAGGGCTCACAATGTCGAGTCCCATTCCAGGTGCCTGGCCAGGTTGCACTGTGAGTGTGGTATGTATGGATTTATTATGCTAACTGTAGTGCAATAAGCAGGAAAGAGAAAAGCATTTACTGCAATAAAGTACACATGAAAAAAACTGTAGTGCAATAAATGGACAAGTAGAACTGTAGTGCAATAAATGGGCAGTTAGAGCTGCAGTGTAATAAATGAATAATAACAACTGTATTGCAATAAACAATACCAATAACAGTAAGCAAAATGGTGTACAGCAGGATTGTGCTGTCATAACCATTGCGGTGGAGCTGTATGCATTTCTTGTCTATGGTAAAGTTGCAGAGTCAAGTGTAACACTGTAATTGCTGTAGAATGCAAAGCTAATGGCCTTCAAACTGTATTGTTTAACTCATAGTGCAGTTCAAGACTGTCTCCAGGTCAGTATCAGTCATATAATGCTCTCTGTTACTCCTACTTCAGGTAATAAATGTATATGGGTGAGGTAGCCCACTCTATGGGCAGATATTGTGTGAACATTGCAGATATTTATCAGCAATACCAATAAAGTGTTAAACAACATTGTTGATTCCTACAGAAATGTGTTTTAATAAAGGCAATATGGCTGTATTCCATGCATGTGTGTTCTACTGTCACTGCAGTCAAGTATAGCACTGTAATAGTTCTGGAATCCAAAATTAATTCAAACACATAATGCTGTCTTTTTCTCCCACTCCAGGAACAAAGGGTATATGGGTGAGATAGCCCATGTTATGAACAGATATGATTGTGGTTACATTTCAAAGACACTGATCAGCAATACCAATAAAGTATTAAGCAGCATTGTTGATTCTTGAAGAAATCTGTTTCAATAAATACAGTACAGCTGTATGCCATACATGCATGTTCTAGTGCCACTGCAGTCAAGTATAGCACTATACTAGTTCTAGAATGCAAAACGAATTCAGTCACATAATGCTGTCGTTTTCTCCCACACCAGGAACAAATGGTATATGGTTAAGTTAGCCCATGTATGACTGTCAGACACTTGCCTATCTATCAAATGACATAACACTCTATACATGACATACACATTTTCCAGTAAGGCCTGCTGGTCTAATATTGTCATGCATCTTGTCAAGCCATGGTTGGTGGTGTGAGACATATATCTGACATCCACTGCATAGTGCAACAGTCAATGGCCTCCGCCGGTTATAGTTGGTAGCCATGATCTGGCCTGGAGAAAAGATAACAGTGTTTGGTCCAGTGTCAGTAGTTGTATGACAGTGTCAGTGCTTGTATCCATGCTAATTCCTACCATGGCATTTCAGGTGACATGTCTCAGAGATCTGAGGACACCAATTGGCACTACATGCTAGTTGTCCTCTGTGCAAGTAAGTATTGCAGTTACTTCCAGCATGTTGCAAAAAGAGAGTCATGCAAGGTGTCTATACAGAGCACAGACAAACATGTTAGGGAAGTGTAATATGTACACACTGTGTTGCTTAGTCATGCTGCAGCTCACTTGGTGGCCTGCTCAACTTGGTCGACTTCTGTGAGTCAGTCACCAGAGCTGTGGATGAAGACAAGATGATTCATACAGCCTACCTTGATCTAGCCAAGGCTTTTGATACCATTCCCCACTCATGAATCATAGAAAAACTCAGTAGGCTTGGCATCAACCCCTATATCACTAGGTGGGTTGTAAACTGGCTCACAGATAGAACCCACAGTGTGAAAGTAGCTGACTCCAAGTCAGACTGCTGATTAGTCATGAGTGGAGTCCCACAGGTTTCAGTCCTGGGTCCTCTCCTGTTTGGTATTTACTTCTCTAAAGTCCAGGCCAACACAAAGGGACTCTGGCTGACAAAGGTCACAGATGATTGCAAGTTGTGAGCTATTATTAACTCCCCAAGTGATGTTGACATCCTACAGAATGGCCTCACTGTGACCAGCGACTGGTGTCAGAATCATGGCCTTAAGCTCAATGCCTAAAAATGTGTCGTCATCCCCCTTGGGAAAAACCCAGTTACCATGAATTAGCACATTGATGGTAGTCCACTGAACACAAAAGACGTTATAAGAGATCTGGGAACACAGGTTGACAGCAACCTCTCTTTTGATCACCACATTGCACTGTGGTCAGAAAGTCCTATGTGACACATCTCATTACTAAGGGTTTTGCATCCAGGAAGAAAGAGGTCATTGTCTCCCTCTACTCTTCCCTCATTAGGCCAATCATTGAGTACAATGCCCCATTTGGCATGTACCTCACTAGACACCTGCAACAACTGGAGGGGCTGCAAAAGTACCTCACAAAGAGGATCCTAGGCCTTAAACACTTGTCCTATATGGACAGACTAAAAAAACTCCAACTATTCTGTCTCATATCGGCTATTTACAGGTGATCTCTGCTTGACTTACAAAGCCATGTCTGACCAAGCTCTGTTAGAAATGCTACATCTAAAGAAATCCAAATCCCTCCGCACCACATGCTCCAGAGAACTCAACATTACCACAATTAACAGAACATGCTGGAACAAGCTTCATAACCCAGAGGCTGCCCATGCTATGGGCAGACTTCCCATACATGTCAAGTAGAGCACCTCACTGACCATCTTCAAGAGGAATCTTGATGAGTGGATGGGAAACAGAAAATTCACCCCAGGGATAACACCAGTGGCTCTACTCAACAGAGGCACTGGGAACTAAGGTCGGGTGGCACTATGCTATGGTAATCCTATGGCTAGGCTTGTAAAGGCCCCAGGGCCATTAGCCTAGTACACACCTATGAACCTATGAACCTATGAACTTGCCCAAAGCATGGTCCAGGTCCTTACCTACAATGCCCTGCAGCAGTGCCATGACATCCTCACATGGGGAATCAACACAGTGCATCATGTGTTTCCCAATATGGGTGGCCAGTATAGCCCCCCCCCCAATGTGAGATCCTTCATGGTGGGATCTGCCCACAGGTCAGTATCCTTAGAACTACTGGCATGTACCCCCCCTTGCAGACAATACAGACATATATGTCAGGGCAGTTATTTATAACCTCCTTTGGGATGGTTGACATAGTGTAACTGCACCTCCCCCTTCAGATGGAACAGGCATGTAAGCAGAGCTCTATGCCCATGCATTATGTCAGCAGCATTACAACTGCATGAACTCAGCTGTATGTGACAGGAAGGGCACAGTCTCATCATGGCTCAGCAAACTTGACTGGTGAACAACTGTCATTAGCAAGCTGTACGATATCAGGTGCACAGTGCTATGTGACAGTTAGTGTGAGGGTGCCCCCTCAACATGGAGGCACTACCTCCTCAGCTGAAAAAAAAACATAGTTTTGTCGTGATGTTGTATAGACACAGTAAGTGACAAACGTAGCCACTCACACAAAGCAGAACCACAATGCACAGTGTATCTACATGCAGGACATCAAAGGACAGGCCCAGATTGTTGGTGACCTCATTGGTTCATAGGTAGGTACTAGGCTATCGGCCCTAGGGCCTATACAAGCAAAGCCAAAAAGATACCCTGGCTCATATGTCATGATGCCCCATATCATGGGTCTGTACTCATATCTAACCTGTACAGTTGCACTGTCTGCATCAACTACACTCCCTTGCCCCCACCACATGTGACAAATGACATTCCTAAAACCTGTCCCATAACTTTTATATTTACAGAGCCATTCATACACAGCATCTATTGCACATACTAACATTCCAGGCTGCATCCCACATGTGATCTACCAAGGATAACTAACACCATTGGGAAATCCTTGCAATAATACCTACACTACTGGCTGCAAACCTGCTGAGTGGACAACAGCAACTGTTATATTCTTGCAAAGGGGTGATGCATCCACTGGCAAACATAACTATTCACCTCTTTATCTGAGTATCTATATCTGTATGCCTGTAGGGGTGATCATCATGGAGCTGATCAACACAGATATATGTGTTCTACACATAACTGACTGTACATAGTTTGGATGTGTGATAGGGGGAGCATGACTGTTACATGTGATGGACACTTCTGAGGCAGTCACTATGGACCTGGGTAAGGGTACATCAGGGCATGTAACCCCCTAGACTGAGCCAAGCTATCTGACTATATCCCCCACTCAGGCAACATTTACAAAGCACCCACTTAGGCATCCATGATACTGTCATTATAGGGGTCACTAAGTGGCCATTTGCTGGCAGACATATACAACATAGGGGCATCCACCTCCAATATCTGATCTGTAATTAGCAGTGCTCAACAGGGTGCAGTCCTGGGTCCTCTACTGCTTGGAATCCATTCAACCACAATACCCAGGACTACTGACAGAGCGTGGCTAACAATGTTGGCTGATGCCTGCAAATTGTGAGCACTAATAAAGTCTCTGTGGTATGTCACTATCCTGCAAGAAGGTATTGCAAACACATGCCTGCTGACATACTAATGGCCATAAACTCCATGCAAATATATATGTAGTATAATTTCCATCACTTAGACCTATGAACCTGGTAAGTAGCACATCAGGCACAACATGTGATATACATAATCAGAGGTGAACAAACTGGGCACCCAGCCCTGGCCACACAGGTTTACACCTAATGTGCCTCATATTACCATGTCTCTACATTGGTATAGCAAAAATCATATGGCACAGCTGAGGCCACAGTCACATGTAAGTGACAAACTCATAACTTCCAAGTACTCTTCCCAAAGCATCCCAATATCAGAGTGAAATGGCCATTTGGTGATGTACCTTTCCAAGCAGTACTGACAATTGCACATGACAGTATGGTCCCTCACAAGAGCACTTCACATCTTCAGTATGTGTTCAATGGGGTTCGTCTTCAATGAGTGTCATTGTCACCTGTGACATATAAACTACTTAGAGGTGATCTGTGTCTTGCATACCAGGCAATGTGTGACCCTGCTTGACTGCATATGCTGTCTATCTGTAGGAGTCATAGTAGATGGATAACTCACTGTATGGACATTAACCTTGTATGTGACGTTAGTACTACATGCTTGTGGGAGTGATTTGTCTAGCAGACATAAACACACCCTTGAAACAGAACCTTGCCTAATCATGCACAAAGCATGTCAGTGCACCTCAGCACATGCCCTCTGTATGATTGGCTGGGCAACCATCATCTCAACACAAGGCTTCTGTCTGTGTCCCTCTTGGAATGGGGCAATATGTGCTGATCCTCTAACTATGGGTATAATGATGTCTATGATTGTGAGGGTGTAGGGCCATTATGCTAGTGATGTTAAAACATCCTATGGTTCCAATACCATATTATATTAATCCTGACAAGTAGTGTGTAGGTTACATACTTATCTTGCAAATACAACAGTTGACAGAACTGTAGTTCTGGGCTGATTCTGTGTGCTGCAAGCATTACACAGACAATACATGGATAGGTACAGGTTGTGTGGGTTGTCTGGCACCAACAATTTTACCATATATATGCGAACAGGAGAAAGGTGTCAGTCGCTAGGACCCTGGATTGTCAGTGAATGTGCTATGTGTTCTCTCTTAGCCAAAGCCAGGGCATACTGAGCATGCCTGCTTCTGCCTAAAGGGACATCATCAGGGGTCTCCTCCTCCAAGTCCTCCTCAGAGTGTGGATGCGGTGATCTAGACACTGGTGGGGGACTGTATATCCCTTCCATTTGCTTATCCTGCTGCAGCTGTTTTCTCAGGAACATATTTATGTAGCATGGCACATATTGTGAATGTCTGTGCACATGTGACTGTACTGTACTGCAGGGCTCCACCAGATATATTAAGGCAATGGAACCATAATTGCAGAAGCCAAAACACACACTTGGTGATATTCCTAGTTTGTGTATGTGCCTCATTATGGCATTCTTCCGTGGGTGTGTGGGCATTTCTGATGGGTGTTATCATTCACTGTTCGAGCGTGTAGCCAGCATCCCACAGTAAATGGTCATGTGTTATGTCCCCCATAGCAAACATCTGGTACAGCTGTGATGCATGCCAGATATGGGAGTCATGATAACTGGCAGGGCTGCCAGCACACACATTCATGATAAGGTCCCGGGCATTGCACACAACCTGGCAGTTGATGGAGTGGTACCCCTTGCAGTTGACATACATTCTACCCTCATCACTGGGTGGTGACTTGATGTGTACATGAGTGCAATATATGGCACCCAGTACCTCAGAATAGTGTGCTACATGGTAGCAGTGTTGCATATTTCTGACCCTCACCTCAGGGGTGAGGGGAAAAGAAATGTGCTCACTAGCATGTGATAGCATGGCATCCAGGAACTAGTGGAGTACCCTAGATGCTGATGTCTGTGGGACTCACATCATGTCCCCAGTTGGTCTTTGGAAGGTACATGTAGCTAGTATACTAAGCGCTACACAAACCTTTGCTTCCACTGGGATAGGTTCCCCTCTATTGGCTCTGGGTCTGAGTTGAGGGTAGCAGAGCTCAGTGAGTTATTGTAGTATTTCATTTTCCATCCTGTAGCGCTCTACAGTTTCCAGCTCTTGTAGCCACTGGAAGGTAACCCAGGGCCTGAACACTCTTCTCTTTCTCAGTCTAGGCCTATTGTCAGCAGCAGCAGCAGCAGCAGTAGGACTGACTTCAGTCAGTACCTACCACATATAGATGTAGCAGACCTGCAACAGCCCCTAGCATTCTTTCAATTACAATTCCCAAGTAGGTATTCCAATAGTGTAGAGTATGTGTGGAAGAACCTGATTGTAGGATGTATGCATACTTTATAGTGCTCTGCTGTAGGTGCTGACTCTGTGCTCTGTGATTGGCTACTTACAATGCATTGCATCTGTCTAGTATATCATTAACATCATTTAATGGCCCAGGTTTAAGTTACACTAATTAGTATGTCATTGGCTTTTAGATACATCCATTGCTGTGGCATGCTGTGCAAATGCGCACCTCATAGTTAGCAAAGCTTAGTACTTACTACTCAACCCCCTAGACTTCCATGGTCTGCCTAGTGGCGTGGCACACAAACACACAGAAACATTCTCCCCTTAGCTAAATAATGTTTAGACGTTAGCGCACACACCCCTGGAAAGCCATGCTCAGCATGGTAGCACGCTGCGCAAACAGGTGCAGCTAAGCTGAAATCAACTTAGAAGTCATTGGACACACCATCCCCTGATGTCAGCTACCTTTTCTGTAAACATCAACATGGTTCTCTGCCTACACAGAGGGGATATGTGGACACAATTGCCCCTTTATGCCATTTGGTAACTCAACCTCATTTTTATACAGATTTGTGCTCACAGCCTGAAAACTACATGCTTCAAAGCCCTACCACATTTGCAACAGCACCAGTGCACCATTGCAGATACTATACACAGGGTCCTGTAATGCATTTCTGTCACATAATATTAATTTTCTTTTTTCCAAATTTTTTTTTTTTTAATTTTATAAAGCATGTTTGTGCACTGTGGTGTACTACACAAACATGCCCAGATTATTAAAAAAATGTAATTTAACTAATTTCCTTTAATTTTTCAGACACACAGAGAATAGTTTCACTCATATCGGTATATGATATGCCATTTCTGTCCATCTATCTACATTTTTACAGACGCTTTTGTCTGGCTACATTTCTGTACATGGAATTTTTCTGTGTACACTTCGGACATTGACATGGGGTCTGCAGAGCTACCTATCTGCCTGCTGGATCACTCTATCTGCCTTATTTGCATGAGATTCACCTGCTTATAAGGTGATTTGCATGCCACAGACATTTCTGTGTTGGCACGCTCGTGCATGCCACTCAGCAGTGCTTACTGAATTTAAAAATATTTGTGGACGTGTTAGCAGCCAGCTGTGATGCTTCCATGGAAAAATAATATGTAGGCTTTACTAAATTCCCCCCAAGACAATATTTTCATGATGTATGTAATTTTAAGATTGCATAGAGGAATAAACCCCCAATTAGAACCCAGTTGACCTGGATAGAATTAGTTGCATGTGAGTCTGCTGTTGCTGGCAGGGAGAGGGATGAAAGGTGTGCCTATTGTAGTATTGGATGACCCCCCCACACACTGTACGTACTGTCCCTCCAGGAAAGACACACCCATCATCTCCCTGCCATATCCAACAGACATTGTTCTTTATTCATATCAGCAAGGTAAAGAGGTTCCCATATCAGCACAGGTGACCACTGTACCTTCCCATGTACCTGCAAAGAAGGCTTGGTGACTAAATGCCCACACTGGCAGAAGTGCTAATTTAAAGATAGCTCTGGTGTGGGCATATGGTCACCAAGCCTTTGTTGTGGGTGCAGATGGTGATGCACGCTTCTTCTCTCTCACTGAAGGGAAGGGTTAAGGCCTAAGTTATTATACCCACATTGCCATGATGTTGACAATGACACAAACTAACTTACTACTGCCTGGATGGTGACCTCTGTGACCATCACTTATGGTTGTGGTGGGAATGCCCCATATGGAAAAATAAACAGGCTTAAGTCCAATCAGGGAAGTCTTAACAGTTGAAATGCATGGGTCAAAAAGAAAATATAAAAGAATATTGAATCTTTCAAACATGTAAAGAAGCAGAGACAGCACATCTGCAGTGTTTAGTGGATAGTTGTTTCCATTCTTCTCTCCATTCTAAAATACAGAACTTTCTGCACTAAAAGAGATAAAAATGGTTTATTCAATGTAAGTAGAAGAGTATAAATATTTGGTCACATGTCAAAATCTTGTCATGGCCAGGATATGAAATGTAAAATGTTGATTAAATGGCTTTCTCTGAGATGCTGGTGCCACATATAATGAGATTTTGCATTTTTACTTTTTGTTGGGCAATTAAATGACTATACTCAGCAGTCTGAATTGTGTGAAGTGGAAGATGTGATGTGATTAGGAAGCATCATTACACATTGTCACTTTTGAAGCCTATGGAGGATGAAGTTTGTGATAAACCTGTAGATACATACAGATATATAGTATACACTGAGGCTGAATAGTGTATTGGGAGGCAAAGAGGGACCTGAATATCTGAACTTTGTTAAATCCAAAATAGCAAGTGGACTAGCTTTGCAAAATGTTCTTTAAGAATAGACAGGGCATATAGGCTGTCACTGCCATTGGCATACAAGAAGTATAGTAAAGCAAATAATATTCTGGTATTATTTGCATCATGGTATGAAAAAATGTGGTAGTTAAAGCAACCAGGAAAAACATGCATGGTGGGATGTACTTCAGGGCATATACATTATAATGTTTTGGTGGGTGCTTTGCAGCAAAGGTTACAGTTTGCAGATCCTAGAAAGCAATAAAACAGTGCAAAATGAACAAAAAAGTGTGAGTTGACTTGGAATAAGTTGATTTTTCCCTTCTGGTGTTGAAGCTACTTTTCATGAGTAGAATGTAACTATTCACAAATGCTTTACCAGCAATAGCTCAGATACAAGATGTGTAACTGTAACAGGAAATGAATGTGCAAAGACAAAGTAGTCAAGTCCTTCAAAATTAGTGGCTGACATCATTTTGTTGGAAAAAGAAGATGATTGGCAGGGACAGACAGGTCACAAGGCAGAAATAGATTCATTAGGAATCCTCTACATTGCTTTTATTTGCTTAATAGTGTATATTTATATCCATGACTGTTTGGGGGATGTATTTGTTTTGTTTTTTTTTTGTTTTGTTTTTTTGATTGGTTAAATAGGCACATGAACTAGTCTGCAAACTCCGGTTCTGGCTTGCCTGCAACAAATAATAATTGAGATTGCAGAACTTGTTTTTTCTCGGTGATCTGTCAAGAATGCTTATTATAATGATTTCACTGTTCACTTCTTTGTGCCCTTTAATGTTTATTATATTCTCAAGGAGTCCTTAAGCAAATTTGTCTTCAACAACTGTTGAATATTTCACCATCTTTAATGTCTGCCTTAAGACTTATTGCCAATCAATGCAACAATTACACATGTATAAGTATTCTGTTTAAAATAAATTATGTTTCAATGCTTCAACTTTTAAATGTTCATTTATAAGTTGTAAATATACATTGAACAATTTAAGAGAAGAATTGTTTCTATATTTTAATAACAAGCAGCTGAATAATTAAGAGGAAAGTCTGTGATCCTTTTTGTCTAGATAGATTAGTTGTGCTACACTTTTATGAGAGTTATGCTGAAGCTAAGTTTAGCTATTAATGATGGTAGTATTTTATATGGGTATTTTATACAAATGAATTTAGTTAAAATATTCATGAGTTTTGAGTGATAATACTTCATTAATGTCTAGGATGCTATAAGTGGAAGAATATGTTATGTGGGGCAATGTTAAATGTTACACCTAGAGAGACTGCTCTTAGCTTATGATCTGTTAACAATTTATCAGACTTAGTAGGTTCCAAATATACATGTTTGTAAGTATTCTTATAATAACTGAGTATTAATGATAATATACTGGGCAACTATGCATTATACATGAGCTCTTACAATGATGAAGGTAACTGAGCTGGGCACATTTTATACATCAAGGAAAAATAACTATGATCTAGTAAATTATTACTTAGTAATGTGAATACTTAGATCTTAAGTATGAAGTACCATTAAATGTCTGAATGTTCTGGATATTATTCTTTGGTGATTACATTCAACAGAGAATGTTTGGCTAATGCATTTCAGCAGAATATTTGCTGGAAAGCTTCATGTTAATTCCTAGTTTCTTTTTCATATTTATTAAGCTCTAAATGTGTGTGCTTCTCAAATGTTTGCAATAATTTATATAAAATGTTTTAAAAATTATAAATGGGTACTGAATGGCAGAGACTGCTGTAGAACGATATGTTAGGGTAAAAATTCTTTGTTGACACATATAGCAATCAATAGTTTTCTGATTCCTACCTATGCCCATGGTGTAGTGGAATGGAGCCCTGAATGCAGTTCTATAATGCCAAGAACACTGTAGGGGGCAGGCTGCAGTGGATGGCAAGGGGAGGACATCCTGGGAGAGAGAGGCATCTCTGCCTTTCAGCTTGTATGACACGATGGGCGAATGAAATTTTGCAGGCTTGAAGCAATGTTGCATGACCTGTGTGATCATGTGATGGTTTATGTGGGGTACGTAAACACAGAGCAGATGGAGCTAGCATGTGTGATATGCACATTATGGGGTTTAAGGGAAACACTGAGGGAAGGGGCTCAAAGGGTACATGGCTCCACAGTACCTGCAAGCTGGCCCACTCCCTACTAAGTGTGTCTCACTACTTGAAAATGAATGGGGTGATGTGGCTAACCACAGAAACAAGGAGCAGTAGTCACTTAAATTACATGGACATACCTGTCTGTGATTTGAAGAATGAATGGACTGAATAGGCACAGGTATTGTAGCCTTTGGGTAGGGTCCTATGAAAATATGGATGGGAGGGAGTTTTTCTGAATCCTAAAGTTTTGAGGTATAACTATTTTAGAATGTTATTAGTTTATGGAGGCTTATACTTGGTAATAGGGAAGTATGCACTATGGGCATTGTTGAAAGGCTGTGGCTGTTTGGAAAAATGTCTGTTTTCAGAGGGCTGGGGATCAGCACTAGATTAAACTGGATCAAAAGGATGATAAGCTCTGTCAGGCAGACCTGTTTAGTTATTATCAATGGTCAATTTGTAGAATGAATATTATAAAACAGAGCATAGTTTGTAGAACAATCAGATAGGATTACCCAATGGCAGAAAATTCTGTATGTTTAGTAGATGGTATATAAACTGTGTCATTACTTCATATGTTGTTATTTGTTGAAATTATAAGTCTAAGCAAAGAACATTTATGGAGGGCTTAAGGTAAGGATCATGATCTTCAGAATATGGCTAGTAGGAATACAGGAGGAGGTCAAGTGGTTTTGAATGGTATTAAAATAATTCAGTGCTTGACTGTATTTAGCATACCAAAAATAGTTTTTCTATATTTAAACTTTTAAGTACTAAAGCGACTGAATATTACAAAGCAATGAGGCACAAAGATGATGTTTAGTGTCAATCAAAGTTAATTGTTGAACAATTCCAAATTTGTCTGCCCACAAAGGTTTTATCCACAGTAAACAGCTTATGGGTGTGCTTCTCCTGAAGGGTACAATGCTTGTAAATGACAGGATGATTGAAATTTGCTCACAAAGAAAGATTGTTTCTTTGTGTTAGAGATATTTAAGTGTTTCAAATTTTCCCAGGTATGCAAGGGTGCATGAAATGTTAAAGACAGAAACTGGAAATCACTTGGGTTTCATTAAAAAAACAGTGCATTAAGAGACAGTTATTGTGGTTGATTTCCTACTGACTTTGCTGACAGGCAGACGTGAACAATTCTTGAAGGAAGTGTAGAAAAGATACAGGCTGGCTATAACAGAGGTTAGATTGGAAGTAATAGACTGATTAGGTGATGCTTGTAAGTGACAAAATGCTGAGAAAGATGAGGGTGGCATTCCTGAGGGTAGTCACTGGGAGACATAAATTCATGAAGCGCTGTTTCTGCTTTTTTTTCTTTATGCAAATGTTGAATTATAATAAGGCATACTGAAGAGACATCACTAAGTAAAACAGAATTATAAATGACTAGCTGTGTACTTTAAGTTGCAGTAACCAAATGAAGCTGCAGGCTGACCGAATACTCTGTCTTAATGCTATTTTTTGTTTGTTTATTTTGGGGGAGTACACTGTTTGAGTTTCATCTTGTAGTTGTCATAATACAATAGCCTATGTAAGGTATTGCCTATATGCTAATTGATGGTTATAAGGTCAAAGATAAGAACAGCCACTAAGACAAGGAAGCTAGGAGAGTATATTTTCACCTTTTTGCTGATATCAGAAAGAGGGCATTTTTCTTTGCACCTTATGGGACTGTACTACATGAGATGATTCAACAATACTACTGTAAAGTTAATTAGATGTTATACATTTAAATATCATAATGCAGATTCAATAAACCATACATGGGTCCTTAAAACCATGTGGGGGTTGTGGCATGATGTGCACATAATAGTGCACAATTTTGTATTCAGTAAATGGCTCTACACACAGTGTATTGCCGCACAAACACGGTAAACTTTATGGAATGCTAATTACAGCATTAGCACCTGAATTGTATGCTAATCAACCAATCCAAGATGGAGGAGCTATTCAACTAGCTATAAAGCAACTGTGTAGACACAGTGCTTGTTTTCACTGGGAATTCCAAAACCCCATTGGAATACAACCATGGAAACTAGGATACATGAAAAGAATGTTAGGGGCTGCTGCTGCTCTTGTTCATATGTATGTGTAGCAGGCCCAAGTCTATGCTGCTGCTATTAGACCATGACCAAGAAGGAGAAGGGTTCTTAGACCCTCTTTAACCTTTCATAATCTGCATGAGGAGAACATTATAGAGAGCTACAGAGTGGATAGAGACACATTACAGGAACTCTGCAACGTGCATTGTCCTCAACTGAGAGCAAAGGCAAACTGAGGGGATCCAGTACCAGTGGAGATGAAGGTATATGTAGCACTTAGAATTTTAGCTACAGAAACCTTCCAGAGAGCAACAGGGGACATGCTGGGGGTGTCACAGGTGTCAGCATCCAGGATTCTCCATCAATTCTTGAATGCTATGCTGAAACATGGCAGTAAGTAAATATATTTTATCTGTACATCTGAGGACAGAGCCAGAACTATGCAGGAGTTCTACCCTGTAGCACACTACCCTGAGTCCTGAGTGCCATAGACTGCACGCATGTTGAAATCAAAGCACCAGCTGGGGAACAGGAAAGTGTGTACATAAATACAAAGGTTACTATTCTATTAACTTCCAGGCCATATGTAATGCTAAGGGAATCATCCTGAATATGTATTATGGCAAGCAAGGCAGTTACCACAACTCACATATCTGTCACAACTGTCAACTGTATGAGATGTTTACTGAGGGGGGATATCTCACAGGGTCATTTATTCGAGGATGCAGGTTAGGCACAGGAACCGTAGCTGATAACACCCATTTGAAATGCACACACACCAATGGAAGAACACTATAATGAGGCACACACTCAAAGAATAAATATCATAGAGCATGTGTCTGGGCTTCTGACATTGAGGTTCTGGTGCCTAGATACACCTGGGGAAGTCCTGCAGTACAATCCCAGTACATGTGCTGAAATATTCACTGTCTGTGCTGTGCTCCACAGCATTAGCCTGAGAAACCAGCTTCAGCAGAAACTGCAAGAGGAAGGGCAACACATCCTACCACCACCAGCAGGGTCACCACAGCAACACGCAGGTGAGGAGTCAGAGGGGGAGCCAGCAGCCAATGTGGGTATAGGCAGATGTAGACATGCAAAATATGGCCTCACACTGGCCAGGAGGCAACAGATAGCACACACACTCACCACCTAAGGGGTAAAACCTTCATCCTGCACACTTCCATACAGTAACATTGATACCAGCAACACTCACAACCTTTACTTACCCATAGAATGTCTGTGTATTGCTAACATCAGACAAAATCAGCCCTGAACTAAAACTCTTGCAACTGCTGGATTTCCAAGGTAAGTGATGAACTTGGAATAGAAAAATAAGTGTCTAAGAATACAAATGAATTGAATATCCTTGCATACTACTACTTGGTAATGTAAGTAAGTAAGTATAAGGTAGGTGATTTTTACAGCAATTACATCAAGATTTGATAGCAGCCACTTATCTAAATATGTGTCCTTTGTCAACTAATAGGCCTTATGTCTAAAATGTACAGATTTTCACTGACTATCCACATTTTGGCCTCATATGTTTGTAATGGTAAATCACTGAAGAGTGAAATTAGAAAATAATGACACATTACAGTTTCAGACTTCATATCCCTCAGAACAAACATAAACACAGTAATGCAAAACCTATTATTCCATTACCTATATAAATTTTTAAGATTAAAACATTTAAAAACTCACCTCATTCTTGGGCCTTTGCCACACTTTTATTTCTGGCTTTGTCCAGCTTTGTTGTTCAAAATGTTTGGGAGGGATATACGCATTACAAAAACCTGTAAGAAAGCAGTAAATCACAAAAACAGATATATAAAGGTATGCACCCTGAGCATCAGACAAAAGACTTATGTACCTCTGAATCCAAAAGATAGAAAACTAGGATATGGCACAGTTATCATTTGCACAGGGTGTTGTATGTGTGTGTGGTGGTGGTGGGGGGCTGCAGGAGGCCTAGGCTGACACAAACGTTAGCGAGTGCATGTGAGTAAGTAAGAGAAACAGGCAGCCATTTGGATAAAGTATCAAATAGCCACTTAGACAGAATGAGCTTTAAGCCTCACGACTGACCCATGTAAGTGCTATGTCTGTGTATCTGTATGGGCACTCCAAGTGAAATTGTTGTATGAGTGTCTGCAAGAACACAGCCAAGCACTGGGCTACCTCTACATCCTGGTATGTCAGACATGGTAGAGGTGACAGTTCATCACTGTTGCCCCCAACTCTGAGAAGTGTCTCTGTCAGGAGTTGCACTGGTATATCCACACCCACTGTCAGATACACTGCAGCTACCTGAACGTGAATGATGTCTGCTTTATGAGTACACCCAGGGTCACAACCCCATGGCCTGCCACATCTGGATGCAAACACCTCAACCACTGACAGAGCAGTAGAAGCAGTCCCACTACAGGAGCGTGATTAGGCTTGGCCACATCAGCTAACATCAAAAGATGTGTCTGATCTATGCCCACATGGATGCCATCCCCCTCCCAGCAGATGTTCCATCACAGGTACTATCCGTTCCAAAGTTTCATTCATCTGATCCATTGAATCAGCAACATGATGCAGGCAGTCATGCATGTCAGCCTGTGCCATATTTACAACCATAAGCACTTCCTCAGAGGCTTTATTGGAATGTGCCTGCACCTCCATGATGGACCTAGACATAAGATGAGTGGCACTGAAAAACACACCAGAATGAAGATAGACAGCAGGCCTCCTCTGAGCAACATTAGCAATCCTCTTGCATGGAATCTCACCCACACTTTGCCTATGGTCAGGTCAACAGGCACTGAAGCCACAGTAACCACACTATGATCAGGTTTCGTATCTTCCAGCTGTCCAATATTTAAGGGCTCATTGGAATTGGTTTGGATAGGCCTACTGACTGTGTCCGATGGAATTATAGGGGATGATTGAATGTCAGTTTTAGTGTCAAGTTCAACCTCTGCACCCCCTCCCCCCAACTGTGCCTCTGTTTGGCCACCATCATGATCACAGTCTGCCAATACTCCAGGTGGTAATAATCCTAAACTTCCAATGTCAGGATCATCTGTGATAATAAGCAACAAACACAGGAAAGAAATTAATAGCTACACTACTACAGTCCAATATATGCTAACAAACTAACACTGGTGTTACTACCTCAGATGGTACAGCAATACACACACAGTCCTGACACCTACCTCACACATATGGATAAATGAATATTTCTGTGAAATGCTCATCAGTACTGAAATCAAAATGTTTTGCTTACCACATGCAGATGACTCCACACTTGCTAGGGAGGATTGTCCTGGATGAAGTTTAGAAAAATGTAAGGACACCATCATCACAATAACAATAACATAGGGGGAAAAATGTTTGCCTTTATATGTCCATTAGCAATACATTTAATTGAAACTTGGATGACATGTCCACCCCAAGCCCATGTGTAATGAACCAGAATGTGTTGTTAACTGCATCAACCTATAACTAGTCTCCGCACAAAAAAAATAATTAGTAAACCAACTTAATTATTGCTATAAATATTTTACTATACAAGAAATATTAAAAAATTGACATATGTAAGCCTACCTGGAAGCTCCACCTGCGACATACTTGCCCTTCCTGAAACAGCAGCACCAACATCAATCACATGCTGTTGTGCACTTTCCTCTGAACTCCCCTGGATCCCTGACAGTGCCAGTGGTGGCTCTGTAGCAGCTCCCCTGCTAGTCAGCTGTCCACAGACTACTACAGCTGCCCACCTCCAGGCCAATGAAATCATGTCAGTGGCCTTATGATGCACCTGATCATTTGTACTGCTGTGTTCCCCAACAACATTCATGTTGTTTAGTATCTGGTTCCAAATGTGCATTCTTTCAGACATATCTCCATGTACAAGCAAAAGGGTACCATGTTCATAAAAGGCTTGGGCAATCAAGTCATTCTCTGAGTCACTGAAAGGGGATTTGTGGTGATTAGGACACTTGGGTACCATAGTCCTAGGTGACATAAAACACAAAAGAAGGATACTACACATAAATATCACATAAATATAAGTCCTGATAGATATAACACATATTATTAGTTTTTCAATATTACACAGTGGAGAAACAAAAAACTTTCAGTTATTCAAATATGAAAAAGGGTTATGTGGTAACATATCACAGTCACACACAAACCAAGGTTTGAACAAAAACAAAGAGTAACAATAGCAAAGCAAACCTCTTTAAAACATTTTGGTTGTGGCAACACAGAAATAGAACTTGGCTCCCCACCCCCAAAACAATAGGCAAATGACATTTTTGTACAAAACAATGGAATAAAACATCAGTGAATTTTTATAAGTGCTATCAAACAAACTGTCCCAAAAGCATGTGTCCACATTTACCACAGAAGAGTCATTTTTATGCAATTGCTAGTCACTAAATCTGTGCCAAGCACTCCCCTAGAGGTGTCTATGGGCCATTCTAGAAAGCCCAACACCTCTGTGTCATTGACAAAATAAGACATTTACATTTCACTGAAATAACATAGAAGAGTATAAAGAGAAATAGAACATTAACACTTGTGATGAAAGTTAATAAGGCTATGGGCTGTGAATCTAAGAAAATAATGCTCTGACAAATATATATATATATATATATATATATATATATATATATATATACATACACACACACACACACACACACACACATATATATATATATATATATATATATATATATATATATATATATATATATATATATTCCTAGTGACATAAGCAAATCCAGTATATAACTGAAAAATGGAATCATACATTATCAAGATCAGTAGTCTTCTGTGCAGAAAAATCCAAAGTAATAGCAATTTTCTTCTGTCTTATCCACATAAACAACTCTCCTCACCTTCAGGTACCCTAGCTACATAGTTACTTTTTATAGTGTAGATAATCTTTGATTGCCACAAACCTGCCACTTAGCATTGCACTATGGAAAGTGCACAATAACATGTATTACTTATGTTTACTGTCCATTTAGTCTTCATGCCATGAAAGTGCATGTAAAAACACAAGCAAAGGGAAGGCTCTTTTTAAGGAAAGAACACCTATTTACACTGCAGCCATATGTTATCTTCACTCATGCACTTCAAACTTGGTATCTCAGTACTTGTTCACAAATACATCGACTACACTACAGAAATAAATAATAAATGCTTTCTTATATACCATGCGTATCTTTATAATGACAGTACATATTCAGACTTTTCCGATACTTGTAATAATGTGGACAGGTGTTTGCAAATCATTTGCAAACCTGTCTTTGTAAGGTATACCTGCACATTGGAAATACAACAGCAAATGCTATGCTCTGCATGCACTTTAATATGGTAACGTAGAGTTTTAATATCTTGATAGTTGTACATGGTTGGCTATTCATTTCAGATCAGCCTCCCATCTTTTGTCAAACATCCAGTGCTGATGTCATCCACAATAAATTGTCCTGCAGCTTTATAAAAGTTAGACTTGTGTCGTGGTGCTTGTGTGTGTACTGAATACTCTAGTCTGTGTACCTTAGGTAGGGGTTCTAATCTCACTGCAGTTAACCAGTGTGTGTATGTGGTTGCATAGTCAGAACAGAAAAAATTGTGTACCCTGCAGTCATCACTAAAATCCCATGGAGTATCAACACTTTGCCAGCTGGACATACCTACACATCCATTTCATGCAGTCCTCACATCTTCGCTTAAACATCAAATGATGATATCATCCACTAAAAATTGTCCTGCAGCCTTGTAAAAGTTAGACTTGTGCCATGCCACTTGCATCAGGTACTGAGTTCTCTAGTATGTGTACATAGGTAGGGATTCCAATCTTTATAGTGATGTGATGTATGTGTGTGTGTGTGTGTGTGTGTGTGTGTGTGTGTGTGTGTGTGTGTGTGTGTGTTCACTTGGTTAACATTAGAGACAGCATTTTACACCAGCATGTCAGACATGCTATTACCATCTTCTCCTCACCAGACACTGCTGATGCCATCACTTATAAAGTGTTGTCTGACACTCATCAAATCAGACTTGTGCTGTGGGGCGTGCATTAAATATGGAGGTCTTTAGTATGTGTACCTGGATAGGTAGGGATTCTGTTCTCATTGCAGTCAATTGGCTTGTTTGTGTGTTCCCTTGGTTGACCTTAGAGACAGCATTATACACCAGCATGTGGGATATTGCTATTGACATCTTCCTCTCAATAGACTCTGCTGATGTCATCACTTATAAAGTGTTGTCTAACACTCATCAAGTCAGACTTGTGCTGTGGAGCTGCATTAAATATGGAGGTCTTTAGTCTATGTACCTGGATAGGTAGGGATTCTGTTCTCATTACAGTCAACTGGTTTATTTGTGTGTTCCCTTGGTTGACCTTAGAGACAGCATTTTACACCAGCATGTGGGATATTGCTATTGACATCTTCCTCTCAACAGACTCTGCTGATGTCATCAGATATAGCTGTCTCTGAAGTATGTTCTCTTAGTATCACAGACCAGGTTATGATCCCTAGGGCAAGTGACTCTTGTGCCATTAGATTTGTGGATGTGTATCATTCCATCAGGGCAGGGTCACAGACTGTCCTTTAGCCCAGGCACAAGTCACCTCTCAGCAGCCTATATTATACACAGTACAGTGACAGAGCTTTCAGTCTATCCACATATATCATGGCATTGTTTGTAGGCCCTGTATTTTCTTGTTGAGAAGCACTTGTGGTCTCTCCAGCTGCTGCAGGTGTCAAGTGACTTATATGCAAAAGGAAGCATTGTATACTATGAGTGGTCTAATGAGGGTTGAGTACAGTAGAGTTATAATAACCTTAGACCTGGATGCAATGGCTTGACTTAAGTGCATGAATGGGTTTAAGCTTGGGGGTGTTGTCAATATTGTAATTAGCAGAGAATTTCACTTTGCAAAAGGCAATAATAATGGGACTTTTTGCATTTAGTTTTAGACTGTGTGGCTTTGGCACCAATCAATTGTTTGTATTAACCCCTCCTGTAAAATACTAAAGGAGAATCATACCCACAGACTCAAAAAACATGTTTATTTCATCATGGCTTGCTGTTTCTTACATTTTAACACCACTCTGGCACTATTTACAGGTTTTTAAATATTGTATACGTAATTTCTCAGTCTGACCGCATGGGGTCTGGCATCTTGAAGTAATTTTGATTGTCTAGTCTGCCTCTAGGTATCCTACAATGCAGTGCTTATCTGCAGAATATTACTTCACACATGCTTCTTTCTTCCTAAAGCTCCTGTTACTGCATTGATTTTACATGCATACACTGCTGTCTTTCAGTTAGTTAGTTTTAAGTAACATTTCATGCCATTCAGTGACTACTTAACACACAAACAGTGCAAATGCCACAGAACAGACTTTCAAAGTGCTTTTTACTGCTGCTTCTTTTTAGAATGGCTAAACTGCAGTCTTTTGTGAAGCCTAAATTGTATCTCCCATCCCCCTTCACACCTAGCTTCCATAGCTGTCAAACTGCTAAGGGTAGCTTGAGCTATTACCTGCTGTGATTGACAGATCACAGCAGGAGATTTGACTCATGTACTGTTTCCTTGTTCTAGCCTTTACTTTCTATATGGGTAGGGGAAGGACCTGGGAGCTGTGACATGACAGCATAGGTGGGTTTTTAGGACAGTAGTGCTGATGTCAGTTTGGGGAGGGAAATGGCCAGAAAACTACCTGTATTCAATAGCCTTGATGACATCAGTGAATTGAAGACTGCAACAAGGGTGAGACAAATTGTTTTTGAAAGTTAAACCACCATAGTACAGTAAGGTACTGTTTTAGTGGAAAGAAACAGTCAATTTAAAATATTTTAAATGCTGTATTTTTGTTTATTCATAGCAAGGACAGTAAATAGGGAGAAAAATATAGAGAAGTTGAGTATTTAATAATAGAATCCCATTGTTGTCCTTTAACATCATTGGGGGAATCAATTATTGTACCTAATTTGCAATCATCAGCAAACTTGGTATGCCAAAGGCCATCTAGTTAAGCCTGAACTTCCGAGAAATGGATTCCAAACAGTCAAAGACCCATCACAGATCCTTGTGGTGATGGTTCTACTGGTACAGGTTGAATTACCAACTTTGACAGTATGTGTTTTGTTGGTGAGCCAATTGGCTAACCATCTAGTGAAGTAAGGGTTAATCCCCACCTGGGAAAGATTTTCAATGATACTTGAGTAGGGAATTGTGTCAAAACCCTTAGTCAGATCAACATAAGTGGGATGCACTGTTTTACCTTTATTTAGGGCTTTGGTGACATTCTCAAAGAAGTTTACTAGATTTACTGAGCATGATCTACCCCTACTGAAGCCAAATTGGGTTGGTTCTACAGTATGAAGGTCACCTATGTCTTTGTTAATAAGGTCCATAACAATTCTTTCCATGGCCTTGCAGATGAGATGGTTAGACTTATAGGTCTCTAGTTCCCAGGGTTGATTGATGCCCCCCCCCCCGTGTGCAAGGGGATTACTGTTACTGTTTTCCACTCTGCTGGAACAAAGACAATTCTCATGCTATGGTTAAAAAGGACAATAAGTGGGTCCACTTGATTCTGTTTTTGATTGCTTAGTAAACAACCTGAAATGTTATCTGATACCACTGAGGTCATGTTTTTAGCCTTGGAGAGTGCAGATATGACCTGATGTAATAGGCAGAAGACTGGTGTCATGTATGCCTTGGGGTATTGCCATTGGAGCCAGGAGGTTGAAGTTCGTGCCAAATTTGTCAGCTAGCAGGTTGGCAATTTCCTCTGGTGCAGCTTCATGTTTAGACTCCTAGCATTAAGCAGCAGAACTTTGAGTTTCCCTCCAGTGGATGTTATGTACAAATCTTGTTGCTTTGACATTGCCTAAAAAAGGCACTATGGGCGAGGCAAATGCCTTTGTCAGTATCCAACAGCCTAGAGGACACAAGTGCAGACCATCTCTGTCAAAGTAGTTTGGCTTGTTGACCATGTGATCCCAGGTTGAGAGATAGTGGATTCCCCTGGACACCAGAGGCTAAGACAATTGTTGAAGTCCATCATCTGTTGTTTATATTGTGGCATCATCCTGTCACAAGTGGTCATTGTGAAGATTGGAGGAAGATGGGTGAAGGCTGCCAGCCAAGTCAAATAGAATTTGATACATAATTCTACCTATTATATAAATAAATGTAAAATTCAGGCTTCTGTTTTTAAATGAAGGAAAACACTGTAAAATGTGAACTTCAATATTGTTGCAACATTGCCATCTGCTGTAAGGAAAACCAAGCCAAGCATTCCAAATGTGTCTTTTGTAGTTGAAAAGATCTTATGAATCTTTTTGATGTTTTATAAGTCAGCTCCAGTGAGTCTGGATGAAGGTTTCAGGCCCATTGCTTTAAGGTTAAAGGTAAGGTCCAGAATTTACATGTGGAAGGTGCTTTATTGTTCTGTTTTTTGCTAGAGTGTAGATGTGAAATGCCTTTTATTCTTGTAGTCTCCTGAGCAGGTGTTATCTTGCTAAATAATGCAGTTTGTGGCCTGGGAACTCCAGACTAAGTGTCAAAATGATGTAATTTTTGAGGGCCTTAGAGAGCTGTTGGTTAGTGTTTAAAAAACTATTGCTGAGTGAGAGACTGAGAAGCATTTTGATCTTGGACATCTAACCCAGCACTGCTTATGCTTTATGTATGCAAGTAGGATTATAGCACTGTGATTTCTCTTAGGAATAGTTAAACTTAGAAGAAAGTTAGACTAAGTATTTTTCTTTGAAATCAGATCTTTCCTATGATATTGTTTTAAGTTGCTGTGTGATCTCTGAACTTGTGTAGCATTGTACTGTAGTAGTTTTGTCTAGTGTTTTAATTATTTATTATTAAATATTTTAAAACCTTTACCTGTGGCTAGTTTATGTAGAGATAATTTAATCTCTAAAGTACATTACGTATTTACAGATTTTAATGTCCAAGTCACCCCAAGTCACCCCAAATTAAGCCTTAACTGTTTAGTCAAACTACCATTGGATTATAATATTGCACAGTAATAATTGGACACCCTTTTAAGGGCCTTTTAGTAGCTGATAATTATTAGCTGGGTGGTGGCAGGAATTACTACCATATGGTCTGGGTAATAGGGGCACAGCTGGAGAACCTGTGCCAGCCTGTTCCAGCAGGGTCTGTGTGGTTGTATAACCTCTTCTCAAAGTGTGTGTGTGTGTGTGTGTGTGTGTGTGTTGTGTCAGCTACTTGTGCAGGGACACGAAGCACTGGTTGGACAGAGAGGGTACTGGAGGTTTTAACTTGCCCAGCTAGGCTGAGACCTGGACCCTATAGCTGTGCCAGTGGGGAGACTTATTGGGGACCTGGTGAACAAGGGAGCAACCAGCCCCAGACTGACTGACTGTGATCTCTGTGTGCACTTAAGGGAAATTGTACTTTACTGTGTGTATTAGTTATCCTTTCCTCTTCTGTGAGACGACCTCCCTGGTGTTAGTGGTGAGGATTGAGGCTCCTAGATTGCTGGGCCAGGGCATGGTCATCACAGTCATAAACACCTATATCACCAAGTGGGTAGACCACTGGATCACATACATGACATACCAATATTTAGGTGTGTGTGAAGTGAGCTGTATCTAGAGTCCAGTGATCAGGTCCATACCTCAGGGCTGTGTGCTAGGCCCTTTCCTGCCCATTATTTAAGTCACAGACATCAAGAATGATATACACATCCTGTGTCCAAACAGCTGTTTGGAGAACTGCAGATTGTGGACAATCATTGAATCCAACTGTGATACTAGTGTAATACAGACAGTATCACCACACACAAAAGATTGCTGCTGCAGCCATGAAGACACATGAGATGAAACAAAGTCATGGGGAGATTTGTTACATTATAAAAGCAAACGCACAACTTAATGATAATGTAGACAGCACATCCATATGAGCAGACAAATGTGGTATGTGACCTGTGTACTGAAGTAGATGGTATGCAGAATGTCCACCAGCATGTGCTGGTGGACATGCTGGTGGACATGCTGGTGGACAGCATGTGCTCACGGTGATGACTACTCCCTTGTATGTAACACAATTCCTGAGCATGTGCTGGACATCCACATCAAAGATACTTCCATAGTTCACAGCCTTCATCACACCAATAACTGAGTGCAATGCACCCCTTTTTCATGCACCTCCCTACACATCTTCTAGGGATGCATAACTCAAGTTTCCACATGTTCCACAGTGAGCTCCCACACATCTTATTGGCTATACCTAGGTATTCTTTTTGTTGCATAAACATTGCTGTCTGATGGTGCTGCACCCCATTTAGGTGTTTTACCAGATCCATGTGTGATACCTGTTCCAGTAATGTACACAGTACATACATAGCTGGTTGACAACATTGATGGCATGGGTTAGTTTCGTGACAGTGTGAATTGTCCCATATATCTGCCAGGTACACCTATCAACTAGCCTGGATTGACCATAATCTCACATACAGGTGCAGCAGTGTCCCTCATAACACCTCCAGCAGATGTTACAGTGTCAGAATAGTGTGATTGATTCCTCTCATACGTTGCTGGCAACTCATAATAGTTGTATAAGTGTGTTCATGCATAATCATCTATGATCACTCACAATCACATATGGCATGTCAGAGACATGGGATTACTAGTGGTATTATTCTGATATTGTCCATGGTTGTCCATGCTTCTGTTTACTGTTGACCATGAGCCTGTTACTATGTATCCCACTTAGTTGAGACCTCTGTTGACATTACAGTCATATTCAGGCAAATCATTTTGCACAGCTTCATAATATGCACCTAACCCCTATTGTATATAACATCCCTGATATATGTCCTCTCCATTGCTCATGTCAGGATGTCGATGTCACAAAGAAATCTTCTCCAGTGTTATGTCACCTTGTGTGACAGCCACATAAAATACTTTCACTCTGCAGCCCATACTGTATCATGTTGATATATAATTAGGGTGCCTACTACAGCTGTCTTCACTGATAGGCCCTCATTTGCTGTGCATTGACATGTTTCACCTGTCCTCTTTCCTTGTGTTCATTCCTACAAGTCATCTGTGTGTCCCTATTCAATACACACAATTCCCCTGAATGTTTATTTTTAATGGCAGTCTATATACCATTATGGATTATTTACAGAACTTTTATTCAGTATACCCGACACAGGTTTCCACAATAATCTGCACTGTATACACTTTCATATAATGTGTTGGAACTATATACATTGCTTTATTCATAGCACTGGCAATCTTTCTGGCATACTGCTTAAACACGCTGAACTAGTTTGCCCATAGGTAAACAGGTTTACATATCTGCTGCTGTATTGCATTACAAAGTATTCTTGCTGACAACACTGTTGCTAGCCACAAAACTGCACTTGTTTACATTTGAATGCAGTGCACAGCACAAATATGTAACTAGGTCTGCTCGCCACGCAAACATGTAAACTAAATGTAGGTTTCACGTTAAGCCTACACAGAGTTTATTGATCCCAGACTTGTATTAAAGGAAAACTCCACCCACTCCACTCAATCCTTAGGTTTCTTTTCTTCCTACAATATGGTTCCAGTATTGGTTCATTGGTTCATAGATAAGTACTAGCCTAATTGCCCTTAAGGGCCATTTGGATCAAACCCTGCTCCTTGTCTCTGTAAAGTAAACACCTTAACCATTGGGCCAATCTCCCACTACAGCTGAAGCACATCCTTCAAAGGTAAGAACTAAGAGGTTCCAGCTGAAGCACATCCATCTCAGATAAGAGCTAAGGGGATGCAAAGTAATGACCGCTTCTCTACAAGACCAGTTCCTTAACCACTGTGCTAGCAAGCATGCATAGGTACCAGACACCTGACTGTATTTTTAAAACTTTTATCTCTTTGCATTAGAATCAAAGTAAGAGAAAGTCCACCTACTTTTTTAAGCTTAACTTCTCACACACTTTGCAGATGAATTAGTCTCCACCTGCATGACATATCATAGGCACAGTTAAATCTGTAGTTTACCCTGTAAGGTACTGCTGTCAGTCTTACATGGGCAATTTATTCCTGCTAATGTAAGGAACACAGCCGCTGATATATAAAAAAAAAGAGAGAGAAATCTGTGGAACTGTTTTCCATTTTTTTTATAGTGGAGAGGAAGAGAACTTAACACTCCCCCTTCATAGCAAAACAAAGCAATTAGATCAGTCAAAGGATTAAAGGCAGTTGTCACTTTTTCTGACAAATTTACATAAGCAGCAACACAGTACTGAAATGCTAAGCTTTAAATGTTGGTTATTTATAATAATTTATATGTTGAGCTAACGTAAAGTAGTATCAAAGATTTCTGTGACATTTAGAGAAAAGTTAGAAAACATATTTTCTTGCAAAGTATCAACTCATTTACCATTTTCAAGGCCCCCCCCTCCACACACACAGGCACACACACAACATAACTGTAGAGAGAGAGAGAGAGATAAGTAGTAACCCCATCAATTAGGTGCACTGATAATGTACATAAAAAAGGTATTTTATGCTTTTTGTGACATCCTCCCAGAGGGGGATGCATACCTGGAACATGCAGATCCATAGTAATGGATTCCCACTGACTTTGAGACATTCATTACATTGTTAGCATGCATGAACATTTTGTAGACCACAAAGGAAATGTGACCATTGATGGCAACCATAATGTTGTTATTTGTCTTTTCGGCTTTTCCTGGTTAGGGAGTCGCCACAGAGGAACTCCGGTCTGCTAATGATTGGCAGTAGATTTTTATGGTGCCGAGTTGCCAGCCCAATGCCCAACCTTTAGTGAAGGCACGCCCATTCACGCATGTCTTTCAGAGGCCACTTGACCATGGAGAGGACATGCAGACTTCACACAGAAGGCACTCCAGCCAAGAATCGAACAGGAGAACCTCTTGCTATGAGGCAACAACGCTATAATATACAGCTGAATTTACTTTAATGTATGCTTACTGTATGATCTGGCATTAAAACATTAACAAAAGGAAATCAGAAGTACTTTACTGTGTTTAAATGTGTATACACACACACAGACACACACACAGACACACAGACACACACACACACACACACACACACACACACACACACACACACACACACACACACACACACACACACACACAGAGGCAGACAGTCAGATATATGCATTGAAACACAGTACTGCATCCCACGTATAGTATTCTACATGCTATATACATTTTTATACACTCATATGCACACAGAACTATATGTGTGTGTGTGTGTGTGTGTGTGTGTGTGTGTGTGTGTGTGTGTGTGTGTTTATGTGTAGACACAAATATACAGTTATACAAAATTTTCATTTTGATTTGTTTTTCTTTAAAGACATGAAGTACACACACAGGCATATAATCTAGTTGTCTGTTATACACACACACACACACACACACACACACACACACACACACACACACACACACACACACACACACACACACATGTATGTTTTTGTACATATGTACTTTATATATTATATGCAATATGGGTGCATGCAATTCATTATTTCTAAAAAACTTAACATAGTAGAGTTAAGCATTATTAATGTATACATTCCAGCAAATGTTGCTTAATGTTTTTCTTATTTGCTGTCACACATTGGCTATGTGTTGCACATACAATCTTGGTCAATGTTTTTATGTCAGTGCTTTTTTTTTTCTTTTTATTGCTAAGTACATTATTACTTGTTATTATCTTTGTCAATATAGCCAGAGTTGTGACTGAAAAGGGTCCTGGAACCAGTTCACTTTCCTGGCTACCAAAATATAAATAATATGAAATAGAAAAAAGGGGGTGAACATGACAGAAATAATTAAGGAACTAGTAAAGCACATTTTAATTTTGCATCATTTATGAGAGAGAAATAACTTCTCACTGAAGGGATTGGGAAGTAGCAGATAGACTTAATTTGGAGTCCTACTACTTTTCACCTGTAAATGTACAGCAAGGATCATTTATTGCAGTGAGATTTTTCACACCTCAGCATGAGAGTGTGGGGGAAAGTCTATCAATTCTTTTAGAACTAGAAAATAATCCATTTATAAAAGCCTGCTATTTACCTGCTTTCTTTTGCAGGAAGTAGTTAACAGCTACTTGTAGCATAGAACAAGCTCTGACAGACACATAAATGAGGCTCAGTCAGACAAACACAGAAGTAGTTCTATTACTGAAGGTGTGTTTAGATGACAGTGCTTCACAGTCCTGCCATTCTATCTTAATGGCATGAGAAAACACCACTTCCTTATATAAAGTGGACTTGAAACATATTCTGGGAAGAACGAATGATAGCAGGAAAACAAGATTGCATTACCAAGGTAGGCCCCATTATCTGCCATTTTGAGGGAAGCACATTAAAATTGTAAAAGAAGGACCTGGAGTGATTTTGACGCAGTAAAATAGCTCAAAAACAAAGATACAATGAAAAAAAAACGTTTTTTGAGTTCTAAGGTGGAGTTTTCCTTTAAATTGCTAGTAATGGGCTTGAATTTTGACATCTACTATTCTTTTTAAGTAGAAGATATATTACCCTTGAGCACAGTTATTACTATGTGGAATATGAACATTGCTAATACTGAAGATTTTATCACTGGTGAAATGGTTAACTGAATGTTGGCAATCATAATTATCTCTGTATAGAATATGTACATCTTTATTACTATCTGAATAAATTAAATTAACATTATATAAAAGTTTGATACTATAAGTATGTATCGGTACATTTCATTTAATGAGAATAAAGTATTTCAGCACTACTGCATCAAAGTGATGTAAAGCCAAAGTCAGATTTCAAGATGGATAACATCAAGCTTTGTCCAGATTATTATTATTCATGATGGTGGCTTTGTTATGATTGTCTGTAGATTAAATTTGACAATGCTGTGTGATATTTTGTATTGTTACAATGGTTGTCTCAATTAAGTGGTTTGTTAAAAATAGAAAATACCATACATCGGCTCCTGAGTGCATACAGGAAACAAACCTCTCTCTCGATATATACTACAACAAAATCTCCATAAACTGAGGCAATGGCTTCATTACTGAATAAAAGCAAGGAACAACAGTACTGTAATTGAAAGTATAATGCAACTAGCAAAACCTATACATATAGATACATAGACAGATGGGCAACCATTGATATGGGTGTAGCAAGAAAGATTAAATATTGCCAGCATAGACAAACTAAATATCAACATCTTTACCTCAAAAATGCAGATGCTGACAAGCACAAGAATGCCCCAAGGAACAACCTTGGCACATGTAAAAATCATAAAACAAATAAACAAGTTAAAACATCATTTTTAGAAGGGGCAAGCCCCCTGCACCCCCCAACCCTTGCTAATTATATTTATTAACTCCAAGATTGCACAGACATGGGGCAAGGGCATATTCCCTTAAACAGTTGAATAAACAGTTGTCAACTAAAGACACATTTGATCATAAGGATTGAACCCATATTTATAGTTGTATAGTTGAGTAAAAAGACCTGTTATTCAATAAAATGGTTCATACATGAAGGCAGAAAGAGTTAGAAGGTCTATCATACAATCTGTTTGCATGGAGGCAAAGTAACTGTAGAATAACAGGTATGTTGTACTTTTAAGAAGCATTTTTAAGACCTGTGTGTGCATATAAATACGAAGCACATGTTAGCTTCAGTGCCATTTTGAAGGTGCAGCCAGAATGTTAACATCCATATGTATGATAGGTAATCTGTTTATAAGTTAAAGTTACTTAACCTCATTTATGATGTGTTTGCATACAATAAAGCTGCTTGAACAAGAACCCATGATGTTTATTTGTTTTATCCTGACATGGTGAGCGACATTTATTTTCTTTCTTTATTTATTGCATTTGTTTGCCGGGAAAGTTCACTGGGCCTAAAAGAGCCCATTTTCAGTGGAGGCCCGGGGAGAAAAGCTCCGACGAGAACAAAGATGCAGAAAAAAAATTAAACATTAATTGGTACAGAAGTAGAAACAGTGTTACACATAGTGGTTGCAGTAATATATACAGAATATATACATAAGTCATGATGACATGCTGACAAATCCAGGATGGCAAAGACTATCCTTTACAGCCACGAGGTACAGAGGTAATTGCAAAGGCAAACTAAAAGAATCAAGATCAAAAAAGGGCCAGAAACAAGTTAAAGGTAAAGAGAAAACATACAGATGATTTATTTATTAAAAGAGGTTAAATGGAGCATTACAAGAGCACAAAACATATTGTTAAGCAAACGAATAGCACAGAAACAATTATTAATCAAACAAGAAATATAAGAGCTCATTAATCAGATGAAATGTTTTAAACCTTGTTATTGGATAAAATGAGCATTAGAAAAGTATGAAAAAGGTTCAAAATTACTTCAGAATTGTAAAACAAGCATGTTTAAAGTAAAGCAAGCATGTTTAGAGTTAAAACAAGCAAAGAAAGTATAATGGGCATGAAAAGAGATTAAATGAGCAAAACAATTATAACAAAAGGGCATAAAAGGCATATTAAGAGATTCAATGAGCAAAATGACTATAATAGAAGGGCAGAAAAGGGCACATTGAGTATAAATAAAGCAAAAGCAACTGCATGTGTTTTGGCAAATTACTGTGTTTTGGCACAAATTACTACTTTGTATTGATTGAAGCCTTGAATAGCATGACTAGAGTTGCTCGAAGTACTAGAGTTGCTCGAAGTATCTCTAAATGTGGAAAAGTGCTTACACTGTGTGCTTATTGCTGTGCATTCATTCAGAAGAGTTTGTTCTGTGTAAAGTGCAACTATTTCAAGAAGTGCAGTCAAGTGCAGCCATTTTGAAAAGTTTCTTGTGCCTCGGTGTGTATGTTCACAAAGTACTGCCATTACAGAGTTGCTCTTGCACAGTACAGGGTTGTTTGGCAAAGTGCAGCCATTTTGGGGAAATTCCAGTGTGCTGTATACTGTTTATTCACAAAGTGCAGTTATTTTGAGGTGTTTCTCATTTGCAAATTGCAGTCACTTTAAGATAGCTTATTCGTAAGGTGCAATTACTTTGAAACAGTTCATTCGTAAAGTGCCATTACTTTGAGATAGTTTATTCACAAAGTAGAGTTACTTTGAAGTGTTACTTGCCCTCAGCTTCTATTGCTCAGTTTATTCGCACTGTGCACTTGTTCAAAATCTTTCTTAAAACTTTGATAAATGGCTTTGGCATTAAAGCGATTACAAGATAACGGCTCGTAGTGTAAAATAATGATGATAAATGACTTTAGCATTAAAGCCTTTACAAGATAAACAGCTCATATAGTAAAATAATTTCAAGGCAAGTGGGTTTACAGTAGAGAGATTTCAGAGTGTTACAGTGGCCAGGAAACTTATTTTGTGAAATTCAGTTATATAAAAGCTTGTTATGTTGTTACAAGTACCGGCATAAATTTCAATCACATAAATATTTGCGTGTATAGTGTGTGTGTTCGTGCATATTTGCAAGAGTTTTCACTGAGATATGTCAATATGGCAGATGGAGTTCACAAGCCACAACCACTTGTGTTTGATCAGAATATTGCAGAGAATTGGAGAATATTTGAGCAAGAATACAATATATTTATACTAGCAGCTTATTCTGATAAAGATACACATATCAGAGCATTCATTTTTCCATACCTAGCAGGGTCAGAGGCCATTGAAAGGGAGCATTCATTTGTCTGTCTCCAGCAGTCGATGAAGGTGAAGGAGAAACTCATTGTGTTGTTGTGCAGGCTGAATCAAGAGAAGATCCAGAGTGTTTAAAGTGCAAATTCAGAGAAATGCGTAACCCCCAGACTAATGTTACACTAGAGAGGCATTTGGTTTACACGAGAGATCAAAAGCACAGGGAAACTTTTGCAGCTTATATTACTAACCTGAGAAACAAAGTTAAAATGTGTAAGTTTGGTGATTTAAAGGATGAGTTGATAAAGGACAGACTCGTGTATGGTATTAATAATACAGCTGTGAGAAAGATTTTGCTTTGTGACAGTAATTTAATGCTGAGTAAAGCCATAGAGATTTGTCAGATTCATTAAGTTACATAAAGGCACACAAATATGCTTGCTAGTGATATGAACATGGTTTCAGTAGGCCCCAGAGCTCATGTAGACAGCATGCAACATGTGACAGGCAGAACCAGGCCTAATCATGTGGAAGCAGCAGCCCCTGTGGGACTTCCAGGTAAAACCCATAGTCTTCTGGCACATTCCAAGAACAGTTCAGTTAAAGGAGCATGCTCAGTGCAGAACCAAGGGTACCTAGTGCAAAACAGCTGTCCCTCAGTACAGCATAAGACTAATTCAGCAAAACCCAAATCAAGGTTTATTGTTAACTGTCACAATTTTGATGCCAATCATGAATCCAGAAGGGAAAAGTGCATGGCATTTTGTCAGCAGTGTCAAAAGTGTAAGAAATGGAACCATTTTCAAAGATTTTGTAAATCGAGTAAGCCTCACACAGTTACAAAGAAGGGTCACTCCAAAAAACACAATGTAAAATAGACCTGCAACAGTCTGCTTTCTATGTAGATGGTGTGTTGGTAATTGGTGAAAGGATTGATGCAGTAGATTTATTTGCAAGAAATTAAGTGTTTTGTACTGTCCAGATCAATAGTAAATCTACCGAGCTTAAAGTAGACACTGGTTAAAAGTATAATGTCATGTCCGCAGATACTTTTGCAAGACTCAGAGCTGGTAAACAACTAAATGTGACTAGTTGTGCGAAACTTGTAGCTTATGGATGTGAAGAAATTCAAACCGAAGGCTCAGTAGAGCGTTCATGTTATGTGGCCAAGAACTGTTATAGCCTATTGTTCTATGTGATTCAAAGACCTCTACATTCATTACTGGGTCTAAGATACAGATTGAAAATGAATCTTCTTTCTTTTACCAAAGAAGATAATCAGATAAGCACATGTCCAGCTTCACCTATACTATTTTTTCAGAGAATGTTGATGTTTTCAATGACAGATTGAGCAAACTTCAAGTTGTGTATACCATGAAATTAGACCCAGAAATCAGTCCAGTGGTCAGACCAACAAGAAGAGTTCCAATAGCTATGTAGCATAAGGTGGAAGCTCAGTTGGACAACATGGTGCAATAAGGTGTAATTTGTCCATTTACAGAACCTACTGAATGGTTGTCTTCCATGGTAGCAGCTCATAAAAAAGGCTCAGATGAAATCAGAATATGTACTGACCCAAGAGATTTGAACAAAGCATTGAATAGACTGCATCATCCCATGAATACAGTTAAAGAGGATGCAGCCCTGATAATGAATGCCACTGATTTTTCTGTCTTAGATGCAAAGAGTTCATTTTGGTAAGTGCTGCTTGATTGCAAATCTTCATTACTGACTACATTCAGTACCCCATTTGGAAGATACAGATTCCTCAGAATGCTGTTTGGAATAAATTCTGCAAGTAAAGTCTTTCAGTGTGCAATGGAGCAAATTTTTCGGGTTATCCATGTGCCATAATAGTAGATGGTCTATTGGTCATAGGCAATGGTGAGGTAGAGCATGACATAAATCTTAAGAGAGCTCTAGACAGAGCATGTGAAATGAACGTAAAGCTCAATTCTCTGAAGTGCAAATTCAGACAACCAGAAGTTACAAATGTAGGTCATTTGTTTACAAGCATGAGCTTGAGACCAGACCCATCCAAGCAAGCAGCCATTCTTAAAATGTCAGCACCAGATAATGTGCAAGATCTACAATGTTTTCTTGGTATGGTCAATTACTTAGGAAAGTGTATACCAGACTTCAGTGATTTG
Source organism: Protopterus annectens (assembly GCF_019279795.1). Lineage (NCBI taxonomy): Eukaryota > Metazoa > Chordata > Ceratodontiformes > Protopteridae > Protopterus > Protopterus annectens. The sequence goes on from NC_056725.1 coordinate 1,507,704,141, forward strand.
ACAGCACCTGTGGAAGAGCTCACACATAAAAATTTTACTTGGTCATGGCTGGACCAGCACCAGAGAGCATTTGAAGTTCTTAAGCAGAAAATTGCAACCCCACCTCCATTAAGATTCTATGTTGTCAGCAAACCAGTAACTCTTTCCTGCGATGCTTCAAAATTTAGTTTAGGTACAGTTATTCTTCAAGAAGGCAAGGCAGTAGCCTATGCATCTAGAACACTTACCAAGACTGAGGTGCAATATGCTCAAATTGAGAAAGAACTTTTGGTTACAGTGTTTGCATGTTCCAAGTTTCATGATTATATCTATGGTCAAGAAATTCAGATTGAAATGATCATCAGCCTTTAGTTACTATTTTAAAGAAGCCTATGCATTCAGCTCCAGTGAGATTACAAAGAATGATGCTCAAATTGCAAAAGTACAACTTCAAAATGGTCTATACAAAAGGCAAACTTGTTTATCTGGCTGATACCTTATCCAGATCCCCCAGAAATACAATGGAACAGCTTGACACAGATAATTTTGACTTTGATATCATGGAAGTGCATACCTTTTCTACCACAAGACTTGATGAGCTAAGAGATCATACAATGACTGATCCAGTTTTGCAGAGGCTCAATCACTATATCAGTATTGGATGACCATCAAAGCAATCCAGTGAACTACCAAAAGTGCAATTTTATTTTCCTTACAGATATGTTTTTGATGGAAGATGACATTGTTTTCAAAGGTCCTAAAATTGTTGTTCCTGCTTCCTTACAATAAGAATATATCCAGATTTTTCATTGTGGTCACCCAGATTCCAAATTTAGTAAGAGAAGAGTGAGAGGACTAGTATTTTGGACTGTGCTAGTGGAGGACGTTGATAGAGTTCTTGCTCGTTGTTCAGTATGTAATAGTACTAAAGTGCACTTGCAAAGAGAACCACTTCAGCCAAGTCAAATTACTGATTTATCTTGGTTAATTGTAGCTACTGACATATTTGAGTGGAACAATCAGCATTACTTAGTACTGGTAGACTCTTATTCAAATTGGTTTCAAATCACTCTACTACCTAATCTAACTTCTACTACGGTCATTACTACATTGAAATGCCATTTCTCAGTCCATGACACTCCACAGAAATTAATCTCTGACAATGGTATGCAATTCACCAATCAATTGTTTCAGAAATTTGCCAGAGAGTGGGACTTTGTGCATGTTATTAGTAGTCCAGAGTATATTCAATCAATTGGACTTGCTGAACGTGCAGTACAGAGTGCAAAGCAATCACTTGAAAGATCAAAGCATGACAATACTGACGTCTTTTGAATTTACTCAATCTCAGAAACATACCCTGTGACGATATACTTCACTCACCTGCTCAGAGACTTCTATCTAGGCAAACCAGAGCAACACTGTCTATCAGTTCTAGTTTATTGAGATATACAGCTAAGAACAACCAAGCTATCAAAGCCCAGTTATCTAGAAAATGTTCTTTCCAAAAGTCCAGCTATGACAAGTTGAACAGATTTCTTTGTCTATTGAAAAAAAGGAGAGACAGTTAGGATATAAACAGCGAAAGGTTTTGACTGGATTGGTCAAGTAACGAGTATTTGTGCAGAGCTGAGATCCTATTTTGTTAAATCTGAGGGTGTGGAGTACAGGAAAAATCACAGAATCTTCTTCCTGCAGCAGAACCAGTATTGCAGCATTGTACCTGTGATAAAGACTATAACTCTCAGAGATATCCAGATGATATTCCTGTTCCAGAAAATGTCTTGACTCCTGATATTGTTCTGGCAGATGATTCCATTGTTCCTGAGATTGAACAGTCAGCAGAGACAATCCCAATTGCCAAACCAGATCCCAAATTTTATGTCAGATGCTATGGTCACATTTCAAAGCCTAGTGTGACAATGCCTAACTTATTTTCTCAAAGAGGGAGGATGCAGAATAACAGGTGTGTTGTACCTTTAAGAAGCATTTCCAAGATATGTGTGTGGATGTAAATACCAAGCACATGTTAGCTTCAGTGCCATTTTGAAGGTGCAGCCAGAATGTTAACATCTATGTGCAAGATAGCTAGTTCGTTTATAAGTTTAAGTTACTTGATCTCATTTATGATGTATTTGCATGCAATAAAGCTGCTTGAACAAGAGCCCATGATTCTTATATGTTTTATCCTGATCTGGTGAGCGGCAGTAACTATAGGCGAAAGTATACTCCTATAAAAATAGAATGGAACCTAGAATCAACACAGATGTTTGCTTCTTTCTGCAGAGGGATTACAAAGGAAAGTGAAGGGGGTGCACTGGTCCGCAAGAGTTATATCTGTAAAAATCTGATACCCATGTAAGGGCATATCTAAGACCAGAGAGACCAAAGGACCTGAGAAAAGAAAACCTGATGAAATGTAAAAGAAACAAGCTAGGAAGGTCTGTGAACTGACAGATTTAGCAGAATGGCAAGTTACTGAACTTTATTGAATTAATTAAGTTCTGTCAATTAGGTATGGGAATTATTATATGTCTGAATGAATTTTCCATGAGTTATCAAATTGTTATATTATGTATATTACTGTGACAAATTTACTTAATTTATATATGCAGGCTTTGTGTTTTCTTAGAAAGTAAATTTGTTCTAATATGTGTGCTTTATTCAGTAAACTGAAAGAATGAAGGGTGGAAATTGCATGCCATCTGAGTGTTGTTGAGGCACGTAAAGACACTACAGTGGTGGATAATGCAAATGACATTTGATTTTATGCTATTATTCTTGCAAGATAAATTGAGTTTAAACTGCAAAGTGTACATTAAATGGAAAATACAGTATTTAGAAATAGAGAAAGAAAACTTATGCTTATAGAAATTATTGCATTTTTATAACAAGTGAAGCTGACACACACAAAAGAGAATGTCTGATTGTGCTCAGAAGCTCAATGTGTATTAAGGAAGCCAGAAAAGAAGAATTATTTCTTTTATTTTTGCTTCCAACTGACTGAATGACTAAAGTAAACAAATTTATTAACAAATTTGTGTTGAACTTTCTTGCAGAACTCGAAGTTCTATTTGTGAAAACTAGAATAACAGAGTATGCTGAAGTTGCTTTGGAATAAGTTACACCTAGAAATGGGGGTGAGGCAACAACCCACCCAAAGAAGATTGTTGAATGAAGTCTGAAACTACTGCTAGATCAGTGGTTCATAGGTCCATAGGCCTTTACTGTTCTTACAGTCACAGAGACCATGAATAATTTTAGGAAATATGAAATTAAAGAAAGCATATTCAGCAAATTGTTTTACAGGGGCCTACATAGAAGTAAAAGTAAAAATTAACAGGAAGAATGACTCCATTCTTACACCGCATAATACAACTCATTAAGTGATTATTAAGGATTACAATTTACTGCAAACTCTAGTGAGCATTGTGGTCTAATAATATATTGCCTCTCAGCCTAAAGAGTTAACCTGCCATTTTGCCTAAAAGATATGGGGCTGGATTCAATAAAGCCTGCACAGTCCATTAAAACCATGTGCACATTGTGGCATAATGCACACACTGTAGCACACCATTTTGTATTCAGCAAGTGGCTCTACACACTGTGTAGAGCTATGCAAACACAGCAAACATTGTGGTATGCTAATTATAACATAACCAGCTGAATGTTATGCTAATCAACCAATTCAGGATGGAGGAGCTATTCAGCAAGCTATAAAGCAATCATGTAGACTCAGAGTAGGCTTTCCCTGTGAATTCCAAAACCTATTGAAATACAGCCATGGAAACTACTCTACATGGAAATAATATTAGGGAATGCAGTTGCTTTTATACATGTGTATGAGCAACAGGCAAAAGTCTATGCTGCTGCTGCTGCAAATAGACCTCAACCAAGAAGGAGAAAAGTGTTTAGACCCTTTTTAATTTGCCATGGTCTGCATGAAGTGGAAATTGTTGAGTGCAAAAGGGTGGATACAGACACAATATAGGAACTCTGCAACCTATGCCAACCACAGTTGATATCAAGGGCAAATAGAGGGCCACAAAGGTATGTGTAGCCCTTAGAATATTAGCTGGAGGAACCTTCCAGAGACCAACAGGGGATATGCTGGGGATATCACAAGCATCAGCATCCAGGATCCAACATCAATTCCTCAATACTATGCTACAACATGCCAGCGATTACATGCAGTTTCACCATACACCCAAGGACAGAGCTACAGCCATGCAGGATTTCTACACTAAAAATGTCTCCACAGCCACACGCAGGTGATGATTCAGGGGAGGAGCCACTAGCCGCTGTGGATGTAGGTAGACATAGGTGTGCACAGTATGCCCTTCCCCTGGTCAAGAGGCAATGGATAGCACACATGCTCACCACCTAAGGGAGTAAAACCTGCCTCCTATGCACATACATACTATAACATTGATGCCAGGCAACAATCACAACCATTACTTGCTAGCATCACACAGTCATCCCTGAAGTTAAACACTTAACTACTAGACTGTCAAGGTATATGTTGCACATGGAATATGACAATAAATGTCTAAGAACACACATGAATGGCATATCCTTGCAGTCCATTATTTGCTAATGTAACTAAATATAAGGAGTGTGATATATGGTTGTTGTGTTTGTAGCATATCACACTCACACACAAACCAATGTGTAGTCCAAATGAAGGAATACCAAATGAGTACTGTATTGTCTGCTATGAAAATACCAGGAAAACTGCACAACTGCAAGAGCAAAACTTTTGAAGCCCAACTTTTGCTGTGGAAATACACAAATAGTACTTGGTTCTCCCATCCCCAGAACAATAGGAAAATGACAGTTTGTACAATCTAAGGAAGAACACTTAATTTAGTTGTTATAAATGCTTTTCAAACAAGTCTCACAAAATGTGTACACATTTATAAAACAATAGTCAATTGTATATGATTGCTAGGCACCTGTCACTGTGTTCAGCATTCCCCTAGTGGTGTCTATGGACCATCTTAGAAGCATAACACTCCTGTATCATTAACAATATATTACTTTAACTTGCCATGGAGTAAGATAGAAAAGACTGTAAGGTAACCGGTTTTAAAAAATAACACTTGTAATAGCTTAATAAGGCTGTGTATCTGTGAAAGTCAATGCATGGCAAAAATGCATGTGCCAAGACTGAAATATAAGAAGTGCATGCAGATAACAGTTTAATCCCCTAACCCAGATATATATATATATATATATATATATATATATATATATATATATATATATATATATATATATATATATATATATATATATATATATATATATATATAAGCAGTTCTCTTTATAACTGCTTATATATATATATATATATATATATAAGCAGTTCTCTTTATAACAGGTAAACAAATTTAGCATGTACATATACCTGAAAAATACTAGCATACCTTATCAACATCAGAAGCCTTCTGTGCAGATAAATCTAAAGGAATCTCAATCTTTTGTGTTCTAAACAAACACAAGTCCTCTCACCTTCAAGTTCTCTAGCTACACGGTTACCTTGTTATGGTGTAAACTCATGCCTCTGAGCATGGTGAAGATGCAAATGAGGTATGAACTCATTAGAATTCTCGAATCCTAAACTTTTGCATTCACGTAACCGATGTAAACATAGTATATTCACTACCTCAGTGTTTGTTGCTAATGGATTGCAACTGTGAATGATTAGTGGTTGGGAGAAGGAATACATAACAATTCAGACTTTCTACTTGCAGCAGATGTGTCAGCCAGGATACACTTACCAAGAGTAGAAGTAATTGTAGCAAGCTTAGAAATGGAAGTGAACAGCATTCATTTCTCATTTTCACTGCACTAATAGCCGATCTGTCCTTCCTTTAATGAAAATTGTATTTTAATGTCATGAAATATTGTCATACATTTTAAGGACAATGATACAAAATACCCTATAGACAGCATGTGTGAAAGTACAGTACACATAAGAAAAGAATGAAGACAATATAAAGAAAATACAGAGGTGCACTGGTGCAAACACTACTCATAAATGGTTGTGTGATCATTCATTGCACTAAATATGTAAGCAACACATGTACAAACAACTGAGAGTGTTAAGTGTTATGTCTTTATAATACTGCGGAGAAAATGGGATTTGCTTATATGCACAATGATTTTCACTTCTGCCGCAAAGTTGGTTCTGTGACAATGAAAGATAAGGCACTCTTTCTGTGTTCTGTAGGTTCATTGGTCTGACAGTTCAAATTCAGAGTTTTGCAGAAATCTGTAATGTGTGTTAAAATGTATTTTTCAATTTTTTTTTACTATTTTTTTTATAATATTAATATTTGTGTATTGCTTACCTTCTCACAGACCCAGTCTAATGGCCCAGATAACAAGCAGACATTGTCAATTCCAAAAAAGATACACTGTTACCTCTTTTACTTTTCATCATACAAACCCATTAAGCATCATTGTGTGACAGTCAGCAAGCTCTCCCAACACCTGCAGGTCCAGAATACAATGCAGACAGGAAGTAGACAGTAGACAATTTCAAAATGGATACACTGTATCATGTGTGATTTGCCATTGCACATATATGGTAAGCACCGCTGCATGGGGGTCAGCACATGCACATAAATAGCAATGAATGCAAAAATATACAGCTATGTCCTAGTTGTTCCTGTGGTGGCAATTGTAACTTAAGGATTATAGTACAGATGTGCATGGTTCTAATCCCCCAAAGGCTAAAATGTTCTTACTGATGTTCCACTTTACTTTATATACAACTTAACAATAGAAAAATACTTGCGCATAGAAATAACTATCTATAGCAGGTGCATTCAGCATACACAGGATATCAGAGATATATTACATGTGTAACTGCAGATATCAGTGCAATTATAATTTTCTGAACTTTCATGTCACACACATACATGGTTAAACACTTAACTTTTTAATATGCATGTATAACTAATAATCATGTCTGACAAACAAGGTCTCAGGTGCAATGAGCTCTCTGCACAGTAATGATTGTAAAAAATACTCCTGCAATACAACCTACCCTTTGGCAACTGGTATAAGTTAACGCTCACAATATAGGTGAACCACAATTCTAATCTAGCATTCTCTTCATTTTGTTAATCCTTGTCCACTCAATTTTAAAAAAATACAACTATAATTATAAATAACAATAAGTATGTATATCACTGGAGCTCATATGAATTATATGTATGACTGAGGGTATACTGACAATTATGTTTATGTAATTATAATTGTGTCTTTTCTGGCTTTTGATGGTCTTTAGACTTCAGTGAGACTCATACACACATGAATGTATAAACTAGGACCTTGTCAGGTCACACACATAAATGGTTAGCCCCTCACTCTGTCATGTGTATTCATATATAATTAATGAGCATGCCTGGTAAGCACTTTTTCGGTGGCAAGGATGAAAAATCACATATGTGGAAGAATATGTTTTGTCTATTTTGCATAGGTTTGAATCCCACATTGTGCAAATTAATTTTATCTGTGTGTAAAACCATGCATAAAATATGTCAGGTCACAAAATAAATGCCCCCAATACCTGTCAGCAAAGTTAAATAACAGTTACAGCAGCAACCAAACCATAAACTAATGCCAACTGTCAGATTAACCTTCCTATTTCAAAAACTGCTTTCTTGTCTGTTTGACACTGTAGTCATTCCCTCTCACATTTCAGATAATTATCACATGTAATTAGTTACATCATGAATACATACTTATAATAATTAGATAGAGCTGGAGTCCAATCCTGTATCATCTGGGCCCAAAGTAAGAACTCACTGTTCTTATACCTGCTGCCACAGAGTCAGCTAGAGAGTAGGTATGTTTCTTACACTCAGTATTTTCCAAACTGCTGACTGCTGCACCTCTTCACTTAGGGTGCTTGCCCAGAGGAAAGCAAACCAATAGAACTCTTATAATTTTATCAATGAAGTAGATGCCCACATTTGCTTGTCATTTAACTATGAGCAAATGGTGAAAGCAATATAAATACTTTTTTTAAGATTAGACAATTTATGACACATTTCCAATATGAACTAGTTATGAATGCCATAGTATCTGTTAGCTGTGTCTACCATAGTCAGTGTGGATAAGTACTTCTCAATTTCAAGTAGGAGTGCTTCAATGTATATCTCTTATGAGCAAACACGTTGCCATTGATCAAGCAAACCAGCTGCTTGGTGGTGGGCTATGGAATGTACTTATTAGTATCTGTTACCTATGTTTCCTGCATAGTTAGTCTTCATCACAGTAAAGTCCATGTAAAAACACAACCAAAAGAAAGGCACTTTTTAATGACCGAACACATATTTAGACCATAGTCATGTGTTACCTGCACCCATGCACTTTAAACTTGGCATGTCAGTTCTTGTTCCCAAATATCAACTACACTACCGAAAAAAATACCAAAAGGCTTCATTGCATGCCATGTTCATCCTTATACTGATACTACACATACTGTTTGTCTAATACCTGTACTAATGCAGACAGTAATTGTTGACAAATATGATCAGAAGAAATGTGTGCCTGCATGTTACAGTTTAAGTGTGTAATGTACATGGCATACAGGGAAAAAGCAGAAGATGTCCCATTTCTGTTATTTGCATTCCTGGCAGATGTTTGCATACAGTTTGTAAAGCTGTCTCTTAAGGTATACCACCACAAGAGAAACACAACAGGAAATAGTACATCCACACTTTGCACACTACTGTCATAATGGTATATGTCAAACAGATCATATAATGATGATGGCATCATCTATAAAGACAACTCTAACAAGGCAAATATGTACTTCAGTGGTGTTGTAATCATCACATGCTGTGTTTTGCAGATGGGAAGAAATTAATTACTTGTGTGATAGATCAGCATAGCAGCCACATTATGTGTGTGCCTGTATGTATGTGTAAGAGTGCGTGTGCATTGTCAGGGGAACATCAGTCCATGTCCTACTATCATCAATCCAGTACTATGCAGAAAAGTTCAGTATCTTGAAAGTCATACATGGCTACTTATCCATTCATACAGGCCTCCTAACAGCTTCTCCTAAACATCCAATTGGTATGTCATTCACTATAAGTTGTTCAGCAGAATTAAAACAGTCATGTTTGTATGGTGGCACTTACATTAAATACTGAGCTCTCTAGCTGGTGTACTTAAGTAGGGGCTCTAATTTCACTGCAGTTAATGTGTGTGTGTGTGTGTGTGTGTGTGTGTGTGTGTGTGTGTGTGTGTGTGTGTGTGTGTGTGTGTGTGTGTGTGTGTGTGTGTGTGTGTACTCAGAAGAGCAGAAATGTGTTGCCTGCAATCCCATGGAGTACAAATATTTTGACAGTTGTACATGCCTACACATCCATTTAATTCAGGCCTCCCAATATCTTCTCTCCAACATCCAGTGATGATGTCATCCACTATAAATTATCCAGCAGCATTATAGAAGTCAGACATGTGCTGTGACACTTGCAGTGAATACTGATTTTTCCAGCTGGTGTAGTTAGGTAGGAGTTCTAATCTCCCTGCGGTCATCTGGGTTGTGTGTACTCAGATGAGCATAACTCTGCTTCTTACAGTTCCATGGAGTACAAATATTCTGACAATTGTACAAACCTACACATCCATTTCATCCAGGCTTTCCAACATCCAGTGATGATATCATCCACTGTAAATTGTCCAGTGGCATTATAAAAGTTAGACTTGTGTCGTGGCACTTGCATTAAATACTGACTTCTCTGGTTAGTATACTTAGGTAGGGATTCTAATTTCACTGTAGTTAAGTGGGCTGTGTGTTCATTTGATTGACAAGCATTTTACACCAGCATGTAAAATCCTGTTATTACCATCTCCTTCTCAGCAGACACTGCTGATGCCATCAGCTATAAAGTGTTATCGGACACTATAAAAGTCAGACTTGTGCTGTGGCACTTGCATTAAGTATTGTGCTTTGTAAATAGTTAGGTAGGGGTTCTATTCTCATTGCGGTCAATTGGTGTGTGTGTGTTTGTTGACATTGAAGAGAGCATTTCAAACCAGCATGTGAGACCCTGCTATTACCATCTTCTTCTCAGCAGACACTGCTGATGTCATCAGCTATAAAGTTTTGTCAGACAGTGTAAAAGCCTGACTTGTACTGTGAAGTGTGTGTTAAGTGCTTTGCTTTGTAAAGAGGTAGAGGTGCTATTCTCACCGCAGTCAACAATCACTATGTTGTAAATTTTAGAATGATATGTGAGTCCACAGTTATGTCAGACCCTCCTCCAAACATCTTTTTGTAGCATGCACTTATGAAGCCAACTTGTATAATATGCACCCTGACAGTGTTCAAGACAAACCTGTGCTGTGGCAGTGCAATTAACTACTATGTTTTCAAGCTACTTTATCTACACATATAGGAGTTGTAATCTGACAACAAGCAATCTGAGTCTCTATACATACAAATATCACTTCTGAGACAATATTTCACAGGGATGTGATTCTACATCCATGTCCTACACTCCTCTCAGCATATTCACCTCAGCATACAATGATGATGTCATACTGCATCAAGTGCAATGTGACAGTTTTACAGTCAGACATACAGTATGGAGTGTTGTTACTGTTACATTGCATGACATTCATATACTATACCTACACAGGTGTAATGTTCAAATCAGGCCCAGTCTACTGCTGTGTGTGTGGTCATAACACATTATGGTCATTGTATGAACTTTGGAGTCAATATTCATTTCACTAACACTTAGGGGAACCTTTCACATAGCTCCATTCATCCACCATCCTCCTTTTTCCTCTGGCCACATGACATCCTTCCTGCAGAGGGGTGGAGGATGTCCTCATGTCAAATATGCATGCACACATCATGAAGCAGAATTCTTCCATGACCCACTGCAGGCCATCTCCAGACCACTACATGTGTGATTGCTAATTCTGTCATGGTGTGGTACACATGTCTCATATGGACAGTGGCAGTATGTAATGCAAGCCAACAAATATACATGTACAAACAATAGTCTAACTGTCTTCCACACTATAGATACAGGGGGTTTGTTTTTAATAGTATACTAATGGCTGGAATTTTATATGATGTTGGCCATTAGCATAATAATGTCCTATGACCCTATGAACAGTTGACATGTCAATGTTTCTGTCATTGACATGTGATACATTGAGGTGTGGACATACAGTATGGCTACAAGAATGTGTTACAATCTGTGATGTGAGCTAATGTATTGATGGCTGTTGCTGCCATTTCATTATGTGCTCCTTTTATAGCAGCTGTAGTAATATGCCTTCTGAGAGCTGTTGATGTGGTATGCTACACTTTTATGTATATTGTTGCCTTATTAGGACATGTGTTGTTGTAGTGGAGCAGATCGACCTTCTACACAGTAGTAACCAAAAATGTCCAAGGTGTATCAAAAACTAATAAAAAGAAAATGCCAAGTCCAAAGCTGAGTCAAACACTAAGACAAAAACTGCACCAAAAGGATAGCATAACTCCACTTTAATCAATGCTTTCGTCAAAAGACTTCTTCAGAACCACATGTGGTTTTGAAAAAGTCATTTGATGAAAGTGTTGATTAAAGTGGAGTTACCCTATCTTTTTAGTGTAGTTTTTGTCTTAGCTTACAACCCTCTACACAGTTCACATTCCACCATCACAGTGACACTTGCAGTATGGCACTGGTGTAAATGTGTCTACATACCACTGTGACAGACATCAATATAAATTCAGATTGAGTACATTTATTTATTTATTTATTTATTACATATTTATTATTATGAGTACATGGTGGGCAGTTGGCATAATGGTTAAAGTGTTTACCTCACAGACATAAGATACTGGATTTGGTCCTCACATGAGGTAATTGGCTACACTTAAAATGGCCTACAAGGGCAGTTAAACTTGTAGTAGTCTAATCTATGAACAGTAGCAGGACATCACAAATAAACATTGGAAAACTAGGTTTGGGGTGGGAAGTTAATGGTTAAAGTATTCACCTTACAAACACCAGGTGCAGGGTTTGATCCCCACAAGGAGTAACTAGTTAGGATTAAAATGGGCCACAAGGACAGTTCAATTAGTGCTAATCTATGAACCTATAAGTCTTGTTTCCTACATGCTGTTATGCTGTGATATACACAATGATGTATCACTGGTTTGGATTCAGTTGCAACCTTGTGGAATTCATTGTATGTACAGTTGTGTTGCTATTCCCAAGAATTATTGAGATGATCAGCAGCACTATTTTGTGACTATTAGTATTTGTGTCAGGAAGTCTTCTGCAGGAGCCACAACCTATCTGTAATGTGTCTTTATATGGCATCAGGTAGCTCAAACACAGCTTTCCCCATCAGATAAAGTATACATGTAAACATTACTCAGTTTTTATTCACAGGAAGGCAGTATATCTGTATGGCTAATAGCATAGAATGAATGGGCCCTGACAACATCACAGGTTGCCTGTAACGTGAGTACAACCTGACCTAACAGACACAGTTAGATTAATACTACAATGCAGCCTCCAAACAGCCTATATTTCCATAGAAGGATGTACAGTGCTATGCATTCTTCTGACTGGGGGAACATCTCATGATGCATGCACTTACAGACCCACCTTGACTCTTTTCATTTATGAGGTAGGCCAGCAAGTCCTTATCTCTAAAAGTACACGGGTAATATCCCAACTGTGTACCAAATCAATGTCTGATTTGTTAAAGCTACATCATGTCTATTACACCTGTTCACTGTCTTCAAGAAAGTTACCAAGGGCATCCATGATGACAACACTATCATCCTGTGTTACTATACCTCAAGGCTTTGTGACAGACCCTTTCCTGTTCATTATTGAAGTCTCAGACATCGAAACTGATGTGCACATCCTTTCTCCAACCAGCTTTGTGGAGGATTGTAAACTGAGGGGCAATCATTGAACCCAAGTGGGGCATTAATATAATGCAGACAGTATCAACACACAGATGATTGTTACCACAGCCATGGGGCATGGTAGATGAAAAAAAATCATCGGGGGATTAGTTCCATTATGAAAGCAAATACACAAAATAATTACAATATAGACAGCACACCCTATGAGCAAACCATGTGGTATGTGACTTGTGTTCTCAGGTAGATGTCATGCAGAACATCTACCAGCATATGCCCACAGTGATGACCACTCTCTTGTATGTAGTACAACTCCTGAGTATTTAGAGTACATCCACATCAATGGGCATTATATTTACATTATTCTCAGCCCTCATCATACTAATAACTGAGTACAATGTACCCTTTTGTATGTACCTCCAAAAACATCTACCAGGGATGAGTTACTTGAGTGTACCACTTTTGCCACAGTCATCTCCCACACATCGTATCAGACATACTTAAGTATTCTTTTTGGTACATAAATATTAGGGTATGATGGTGCAGAAACCTGTTCAAAGTGTTATACAAGATGCATGAGTGATACATGTCCCTGTGATGCACACAGTAAACACACAGCTGATTGACAACATTGATGCACTATGTTGCATTTGCAAAAGTGTGGATTGTGGCATATACAGTATATGCCATGCAAACCTGTCAACTAGCCAGGACTGCTTGTAATTTCAAATACAGATGTAACAGTATCCCTCCTAACACCTTTTACAGATGTTGATTTTTGGGGGAGGTGTGCTTGATTCCCCTCATAGATTAATGACACATCATGCCAGTTGCACAAGTGTGTTCATTAAAAACCATAATTATGGTATTACACTGATATTGTCCATGATTGTGTGTGCTTCTGTCTGCTGTAGTCCATGAGCCTGCTGCTATGTGTCACATTTGGTTGAGAACTATGCTGCCACTACAGTCATATTCAAGCAACTCATTTTTCACAGCTTCACAATATGCACATATCCCCTATTGTATATAGCATCTTTGATAAATGTATTCTCCAGTGTTTCATGTCAAGATGCTTCTATCACGAAGAATCCTTGTGTGTCAGACAGATAATATTCAATACCTGTGTGATGTTTATATGACTATACCCATACAGGAGGTGTACACAGCAGTACAAACTGTATCATGTAGATATAAGATTAGTGTTCATGCTACAACTGCCTTGTCTTTGCGGTGTATGTATATTAACATGTTCTCCTCTGCTATTGATTAACATGTTTCACCTGTCCTCTTTCCCTGTGTTCATCCTTACTATTCATTTATGTGTCCACTTCAATACACACACTAGCTCTAAATAATTATTTATAATGTACTCTATGTACCCTTGCTGATCAGCTGCAGAACTTTTATTCAGTATGCCTAAAACACATTTGCACACTACTCTGCACTGAATACACTTTCATATGATATGTTGGAACCTTATACATTGGTTATATTAAACCCTGGTAGTTATTGTGGCTTTCCACACAATCCAGCAGACTTAGTTTGTCCCTAAAGTAAACAGGTTTATATGTCTGCAGGTGTTTGTGTTGCTTTACTTGTTTTGTTTTTTTTTTGCTGGTAACACTGTTGCTGGCCATGAAACCATGCTTGTGCCATGTAAGAACAATGAGCGGCATGCATATGCAATTAGTACTGCTGCTCAACGTGCTAACATGTAAACTCCATATAGGCTTCCTGCTACGCCTACACAGTTTACTAAATGCTCAAGATGGTGTCTTTAAATGTTTAAAAATTAAAAAATAGTTGAGAAATTCATCCAGAAGTATGTTCCCTCAGCCAAAACTTTCTTGCCTTACCCATTTTTCTCTTGCAGATCTAGACAAAACTTGCAATAGCAAATCAAAAGCAATCAGGGAGTTTGTTCTCTCCATTAATAAGCATTGGCATTTCATGACTGGTTGGGGAGCCAGAAATGAATACAAAGGAGTTCTCAGTGAGTGCTGATACCACAAAGCAATTTCACTGAAAGATACTTTCAGTACTAATGGAGGTTAAACTGCTTCCCACTTCTGTTGCATACAAAATTGCATATGGGGGATGCAGAAGGGTTTGGTGATTACAAAAATATACTCTGAGGTTCACTGCAAGTGGCTTTCATTAATTTATATTTGCAAAATTGCCATACACTGAAATTTCTTTCATTGAGTTAACTTAAGTCCAACTGACCCAGAGTCTAAGCACAAGTTGGCCACTGAAAAAATCCAAATCTCAAGGAAAATGGAGGGAGTAAATTCACATAAATTATGAATGAACCAAATTATATAGTAGCCCTCAGTTCTTTGAAAGCACCAGAAAACCTGTTTGAGTGCAAAAATTCTTAAAGGATCCATGATAAGTTGGTTTATAAACAGAAATATTTTCATGTGATAGAAAGTTTGAATTCCATTAAAGTGGACTCTGCAATGTTGAATCTACTCTGCAGTTTTTATTTATATGCCTAAAACACATATTTAGCTGTGTGATAAGTGGTGGTGGTCATCCTAAGGGTCACTTTAGACATCAGATGCGACTCAGAAGACAGCAAGCAAACGAACCAAATAGATTTAATAATTTATTCATTTATTGACATTTGTTTACCGGGAAACTCAAACTGGGTAATAAATACACATTTCAGCAGAGCTGAGAGAGAAAAGCTCCAGAGCATTAAATAACATCAAATAAAACACTAGCACAAAGGTAATAATTTAAAAAAAGCATATATACATATAGTTTGATAATGAACTACACAGGACACAATAAAGCATTAGGGAACAAACAGTGATGTAAAAATAAAAATAAATATAAAATGGCAATTAAATATGATAATCAGTATACAGAAGTAGCAGATGTATAGTCTACTATACTAGGAAATAAAAATAAAGATTCAAGTCCTCCTTAAGAGTGGGGAGAGGCCAGGTGTTGAAAGGTATAAACAGAATGATGAGAGATTAGGTTAGTAACAATGTAAAGTATTTATTATAGATCATACAGGTGATGTTCTCTGTGAATCTCTTCTGACAGTTTATGTGTTTACTGATAGTTTATTGTTTTCAAACAGCCTTTTCATCCTTATGAAGGGAAGTTCCTCTGCTCCTCAACTGCTGTTTGGAAGTTCCCAGTGAGCACACCGAACTAACCCTACTTAACTGCATCTCCCACCCCTTTGCACCTTCCTCATGACAAGGAATACAAATGTTCATCTCACCTGCAGGGAAACTATTAGTGTCATTAATCTTCATGCTGTACTAGGCAAGTGTCTGTAGTGAAACAATTTAGTGATTATTTGACTAGTGGCATGCTCACTAACTCGATCAAATAGTGTTGGACTCCCCTATCCTTTCCCCTGAACTTTCTTCCTCCTTTCTTCTCTCTTTTTATCTACTGCTAATATCAAGAGCTGCAAAACTATACAGAACTAATAAAGCAGCATGTGTTAGGTTGCTGTTACATGTGTTTTTCTTACCTCTAGGAACTGCCTACTCTTAATTGATCAACTATTTTGAGGCACACATTGTAAACTGATTGTTTCTACTGTGGTCTGGCAAGCTGCCTCAAGGCTTCCAGGAATCATTTCTGTTTACTCAGCCTCTCTTTCCCCTTTTCTTTACAGCCTGTATCCCATTGCTACTGTATTTTGACTACATTTCCCTTCATCCCTTGCCTCCTACTTAAACTGCATCTGCCCCTCCCCTGTGATCAACTTCCTCTCTGAAGTTGCTTAGTCATCATCAACTGGCACCATTTTCAAACATCCTTTTCATCCTTATGAAGGGATGTTCCTCTGCTCCCCAGAATAAGTGTGCATGCCATTTAAGTGCTATATGTAAAGCTGTTGTTGTTAAATCATTCTGTACTTTTTATTGTCCATGCACTGCTTTTGTTATACTGGGTTTTACAGGGTGCTTTAAACTGTTGAGTTTTGTTATACATTTTTTTGTGCTGCACAGCACTCTTCCAATGTTGGTGATATCTTCCAGGCTAAGAATACAAGTCAGCATACTATCAACATACTTTCTCCATCCAAGTTTTCTGATGTTATTTTGTTTTGGTTGCTACTGTGCTAACTGCTTAAATAAAACTGTGCCATGTGGTCTGCCTCTTTCAGTTGCAGTTGTGAGGTTGTTTAACATCCAACTGTAACCACAAGGTTTTTGTAACCAGAGTTCCAATTTTCACAACCACTGTTTAAAGCATGACCAGTATGTTTTTTCTGGGCACTACTCTAACTGATATACTTCTTGCTATGTAAGTATTTCTGGGGCTGGTCTCTATTATATCTAATTTGTTAGTTACAGCAAATGTACTGAAGAGATGTTAATTGGAGAGGCTAGTGCATTTGCTATAGAGTGGATTTTGTAAAGTGGTTTTACTTTCTATACAGTGTTCTACTTCCTGCCTCATGTCTACTTAAGCTGCTTTGTTTGTAGAGCTAATTTTACTTAAGTTAACTGATATGTACTGTGCTGTTGTATTTTTATTCATAAACGTGTATACACTCCCTTAAAGGGCTTACAGTAACCAATGCCTATTGATTGCATTTTGTAAAATGATTTACTGTGTATATTGTGTTTTACTTCTGCCTCATTTCTGATACTTCTGCTGTACTAATCTATCTCCCTTGTCTTAGAGTCTTCTATGTTCCTTTCTCACCCCCATCTTTGTTGTTGCCTCACTCCCTCAAAGCCCTTTTTATTAACAACCCTGTCCGCTATCCTCCCTGTCTAGTTCTGCTATTACTCTGCTGAGACACTTCCTTAGTGATCATATATCTTCTGTCCTACATCCCTCCTAAAACCCCTGACCTAACATTTTTTTCATCTTACAGCTGCTGTTCGCAACTTCCCAGTGAGCAGACCCATCTAACCCTGTTTAACTGGATCTCCCACCCCTTTACAGCTTTCTTGTGGCAAGAAATACAAGCATTCATCTCACCTGCAGGGACATTATTAGTGTCATTAATCTTCATGCTGTACTAGGCAAGTTCCTGTGGTGAAACACTTTAGTGCTTATTTGACTAGTGGCATGCTTACTAACTCAGTCAAATAGCGTTGGACTCCCCTATCCTTTGCCCTGAACTTTCTACCTCCATTCTTCTCTCTTTTTAGCAACTGCTAATATCAAGAGCTGAAAAACTATACAGGACTAATAAAGCAGCATGTGTTAGGTTGCTATTACATGCATTTTTCTTACCTCTAGAAACTGCCCACTCTTAACTGCTCCACTCTCTTGAGGCACACATTGTTAACTGATTGCTTCTACTGTGGTCTGGCAAGCTGCCTCAAGGTTTCTACCCACTCTGCTTGGGCTTACTACACTCCTCTGCCCTACCCCCATTCCCACCCACCCCAACATCAATTACATTTATACCTTCCATAAGCACTTCCCTTTCCTGTCTGACCCCTAATCAACATTCAAACACCTACACCAGTATCCTTCCATTCACTCCACCCTAATTATCTTCCTTGTTAATATTTTCCCTTCCTGAATCTTCCTAATTCTTCTCCTTAACTATAACACCACAATTTTTTCCTAACATGTACTATACATCAAAACCTTGTATTACCTTAGTCTCCCTTACCTGCTCCCCAACTTTAACATTTTCCACATCACCCATTGCACCCCACACTAATACCAATAGTTTCTCTGGCATCTCACACTCTTTATTCAACTTCCATACTTGGCACATTACAAAGATTAAATCCTTTGTCATCATAATCAAACTAAAATTAATTGGCAACCCCCACCATAGTCCTCGCTTCATTGCTCAACATCCCTCCATAATTACATGTTACTACCAGGCCCTCTCTCTATGTAGTAACATTCACCCCAACCCTGGACCAATCAACCATTCTGCCCAAAGCCTTTCTTCTAGTGCCAAGAACCTCTGCTTCACTACAATTAGCATATGTAGTATCTGTTACAAAACCACTGAATTCCATGCCTGGCTCTCTCACTACTCCCCAGATATTGTAGCAGTCACAGAGACCTGACTAAAACCACATATTGTTAACACTGAAATAATCCTTCCAGGACATAATATACATAGAAATGGTCAACCATATAAAAAGGTGGAAGTGTTGCATTAATCTACCATGACACATTAGTTGTTACACTGTATGATAAACCTATACCAACATTTGGAAATATGGAATTATTGCTAGTTAACCTTCACATCAACAACAGTAAATAATTATGTATTGCTGAACTCTATATTTCCCCAGATCAAAACATACCTACTCTGGAAGATCTTCTATCTTGGACCACCCTTAGTATATCAAATGAAACTGTCATTCTTGGTGACAGAAATATAAACTGGCAAACTCTCATCTCTGACTCCCCAGTAAATAGTATTAACTTGCGCAGGTTTACTCAACTCATCTCTAACCCCACTTGTAAGGTAAAAAAAACAAACAGGATCAACTCTAGACTGGATACTTGTCTCACACCATCAAAAATTCACCAAGGCAGGGACCCTACCCAGTACCTTTAGTAACCATCTTCCTGCCTATACCCATAGAACCCAACGTCAAATAGACAAACTGCATTGTCTAAGAACAACTAGGAATCTTACCCAATTCAATGAATAAGTATTCTTAGTGTCTCTAAAAATCCACAACTGGTCCCCTGCCAAATTTCTCCCATTGGATGAAGCAGTCAACTACTTCAATAAAGTCTTTTTAGATATTCTAGTCAGTCTTGCCCCCACACGTACCAAAAAAGTAAAGCCTAACCATGCCCCATGGCTAACTAAACAAACTAAACAGTTATTTACCTCCATGTGATAACGCCTGGAAGGAATGGCATAGAAATAGGGTGCCACAACTTGAACTCAGATATAAACAACTCTGTAACAATGCCAAAGGCAAGTCATCAATGATAAAAAAAATATTTCTCCACTAAACTCACTACCCAACAAAATTACCCCAAATTGTTCTGGAACTCTGTTTCCTCTTTCCTAAATCCTGGTACTCAACATAACTCCTCCCCATTTCCTGACAAAGACCCTCAAGAAATTTCCCAAGCCTTCAATTCTAATTTTATTGCTACTATCCAAAAACTTGTTAATGATTTTTCTCTACAAACTAACAAAAGTATAATTGGCAACATAAATGACAATACACTCTCAAACCACTCCCCCCACATCAATTGCATCAATTGCAGTTCTAACAAAAACCCATCCACGCCTCTATTTATATTACAACCAGTATCCACCTTGCTAGTCCGTAAACTGTTCTCAAAATTAAAACCATGCTCCCCCTCTTCCAATGGCCTCCCAGCTGAATACTTAAACCTTGCAGCAGATTCTATAGCTGTTCCAATTAGCATTCTCATTAACTGATCAATCTCTGAATCATATGTCCCACAACTATGGAAAAACTCAATTATTACTCCCCTTCACAAAGTTGGTAACACCAGTGATCTATCTAACTACCCGCCCCATCTTCATACTTTTACCTCTACCTAAAATTCTAGAAAAGCGTATTAATTCTCAATTGCTAAAACATCCCACAGACAATAACTTACTTGCACCCACCCAACATGGTTTTCGGCCAGCACACAGCACAACAACAGCCTTACTGTCATTTACTAACAATGTATACAAAGCTCTTGATGCAGGCCTACTAACTTCAATGATCCTACTAAATCTATTGAAAGCTTTTGATACAGTGTCCCACTCAAAACTACTTTTACAACTTGAGACCGTAAACTGTTCCCCACACACTCCAACCTGGTTCCATAACTACATAACAGAAAACAATCTGTTAGATGGCAAAGTAAGCAATCTGATTGCCTACTCAACAACACAGGTGTTCCCCAAGGTTTTATTCTTGGGCCTTTGCTTTTTAACATATTTATTAATAATCTCCATAAAGCATCCCTGCAAAGTACACTCATTCAATATGTGACTGATTCAACTATAATTACATCCTCTAACAACACCTCAGATATCAAAAGTTAACACAAAATACATTTGCTTCCATTGAATCCTGGCTTAACAAACCTTAACTGCTACTTAATCCCCAAAAAATCAAAATGTTTACTCTTCACAACCAAACTTCTAACTTTAGACTTTAAAATATTCTCTCAAAACAATACAGAAATTGAAATTGTAAAAACAGCCAAACTACTTGGCATACCAACTGATAACAAACTCTCCTTTGCGAATCAAATGCTCAGCCCAATCAAAAAGACCCATTGTAAGCTCGCCAAACTTTATGGACATAAACTCTGTTTGGACAAGTGAACCAACTTTAAACTAGCTAATAGTCTACTTCTACCCTCCCTCCTCTATGGTTGCTCCATTTTCACTAACCTGCACACATCTCTCCTGAACAAACTGCAGTCATGTTATTATAAAATAGCTATGTTTGTCTCCAACATGCCAACTCGCACACGTCATTGTCTGGCCATTAAATCTATAAACTTTTTTATGTTCCCTCATTACCTACATTACTCTCAACTTACTCTCACCCACAAACTACTAAATAATCCAAACTACCACCATCCCTTCAAACTATGATATAAACACACACCCCAACTCAGCATCTTACGTCCTCTAACAAACAACTCTTAACCATAACTAAACCCAACAAATGAGCTGGACAGTGTCTCTATTTCCATGCCTTTGCCAAACTTTGGAATGTGTCCCCTCTATCTATTACTCAACTAGACTATTTAAAAACATGTAAATTTGCACTACAAGAACACTATCTCAATAACCTTGTCTGTTCTTGTAGTCATATGATTAAACCACCTTAAATGTTTTGGCCACTATATACTACAAATACTTTTACTAACTTAATATAGTTGCAATTTACACTATCTTTTTTGTATCTGATCTCTCTTGCTTTCTTTATTTCTGTGGCTGAATAAACAAAATTGATTAAACAGTATTCTTACTTATGAGAATATATGAACAGAATTACTAAAAGTTTAACACACTGGGTTTATTTTCTTGTATTATATACCTCTATAATATGAATTTGTCTTGTATATCTACTACAGTTTGTATTATGTAAAAACTTTCTTGACTTTCAAAGTTAAACTGATGTTATGTAAAAATGTTTGTGATTGTATGGAGCTTTTCTCCCCGGGCCTTTACTGAATATGGGTTGTTGGGCCCAGTGGACTTTCCCGGTCAACAAATGTCAATAAATAAATAATAATAAATGTGTAGTGAGCTGCAGCAATTTGTACTACCTTTAGGTCTGCACCCATAACAATAGGGAAAATTATGTGAAGTGATAAGCTTGATTCATTAAAAGAAGAACAAGCTGAATGGAAACATTGGGCTGGATTCATGAATGGCTAATTTCTGCACTGCTGTTATGTGCGCATTGTACCACAACATGCACAAGATAGTGAAATATGTTGTATTCATTAAATGGTTCTAAACATTCTGTACAGCTGCCAAAGGCAAATAACAGAGTATGCTGAATTATATGATAATTAACCAATCCAAGATGGAGGAGCCATTCAGGAAGCTATAAATTAATCATATAGTGATGGAGGCCTTTGCCATAAACTCCAAAACCTAATGGAATACAACCACCTTCGAACTTAGAAAAAAAAAATAATATTAAGGGCTGCTGCTGCTCTCTTCCGTGTGTATCTGCAACAGGCTCAAGTCTATGCTTCTGCTGTTGCTGCTGATAGATCTCGTCCAAGGCAAAGAAGGATGTTCAGACCACATTTAACATATCATGGACTGCACAATATTGAAATAGTAGAGAGATACAGGGCTAATAGGGAAACACTACAGGAAATATGCAGCCTCTGCCACCCCCACCTCAGACCCAGAGAAAATCAAGGTGAACCTATACCAGTGGAAGCTAAAATGTGTATAGTATTAAGGATATTGGCTACTAGTACATTCCAGAGACCCACAAGGGATATACTAGGGATGTCACAGGCCTCAGCCTCCAGAATATTGCACAAGGGAGTTCATATATATCTTCCATGCACTCTAGAGGAAAGAGCAAGAGCAATGGAGGAATTTTATGCTGTAGCACACTTCCCTGAAGTTTTGGTGGCCATAGTCTGCACTCTCATAGAAAGAAAAGCCACACCTGGTGAACAGGGAAGGACATACACGAACAGAAAGGTGTTACACTCAATCAACTGCCAAGTTGTCTGTAATACCAGAGGGATTATCCTCAATATCTGTGCAGGCAATGAAGGCAGTTACCATGATTCACACATATGGCACACCTCACAGCTTTACAGAAGGTTTGCTAGGGGTGATCTTCACACAAGCCTATCTATTGGGTGATGCAGGTTATGCAGTAGTACAATGGCTCACAACACACACACACACACACACACACACACACACACACACACACACACACACACACACACACACACACACACACACACACACCCAGAAGAATGACATAATGATGCCCATACTCAAGCTAGAAACATCATAGGTTTACCTTCATATTGTCAGAAATGACAATATCGATTGCGCTTTTGTGCGAACCAAAAGTGCAAATTTTAAAATGCGAAAGTCTCCGTAGTTCAAAGATCAGCAAGTCGAACAGCAGATTCACTGATTTTCAAACTACAATGTTGAAGACACGTCGTAATGCAGGGGGGCAAGCCCCCCTGCACCCCCATGTGGGGGGTGTCCCCCACACCACCCTATTTTTATATACTTACTCCGAGATTGCACTACAGTGAGGAAAGGGCTCATTTCCCAATCCCCACTATAGTGCACTCCGCACCCATGTCAAATCTGCAATGAGCAAATGCCAATGTGCATTCACTCATTGTACATTCTGACAATTTATTTTTGAGGTATTGCCAATTTTGGAACATCCTTTCGCACATCCTTTTGTGCGAACCAAAAGTGCAAATTTTAAACTGTGAAAGTCTCCGTAGTTCAAAGATCAGCAAGTCGAACAGCAGATTCACTGATTTTCAAACTACAATGTTGAAGACACGTCATAATGCAGGGGGGCAAGCCCCCCTGCACCCCCATGTGGGGGGTGTCCCCCACACCCCCCTATTTTTATATACTTACTCCGAGATTGCACTACAGTGGGGAAAGGGTTCATTTCCCAATCCCCACTATAGTGCACTCCGCACCCATGTCAAATCTGCAATGAGCAAATGCCAATGTGCATTCACTCATTGTACATTCTGACAATTTATTTTCGAGGTATTGCCAATTTTGGAACATCCTTTCGCACATGGTGGATTTGCTCAAGTTCATAATGCACTTATGAAGGTAACCCACATCACAGAGTGTGTGTTTAGCATGCTGAAGTTATGGTTCATCTGTCTAGACACACCAGACAGGGTTGCATACCAGATTTCTAAAGGGGCAGGTAGGGACACAAAGAAAAAAGGTCCTCCAAAAAAGGTATTTCATGCGGAACAGCAGGCAGTTCTGCATTAAAAAGAAATAGCTCTGCTTTGCAATTTTTGATTGGCTCGTATGCTGGTATACAAGCTAATAAAAAATCTTGCATGGCAGAACTCTTCTGTTTAATGCAGAACAGCCCACTATTTTGCATTTAACAAAGGTGTCTCAGCTTTGAGATTTATGATTGGTCCATATGCCAGTACATGAGCCAATCAAAAATCACACAGCAGATTCTTTTATGTTCAATGCAGAACACCCAGGTGCTTGTGCAGAAATACTCACAGTCTGTGCCATGTTACACAATATCATCTTGATGAAACAGCTGTAACAGCGACAGCAAGGGCCAGGACCACACACTCCTGGACCATAGGCTGGGCGAGCACCTTCAACACATACAGAAGAGGATTCTGAAAGAAAATTTCCAGCTGCAGAGGTAGCCAACAGTCATAGGCATGCACAATATGCCCTTGTCCTGACTAACCGGTAAAGGATAGCACGCATACACATTCACCACGTAAGACTCAAAGGTTAGCACACACACTAACCAGCTAAGAGTCAAACAATAGCAGGCCCACACACCAGCAAAGGAATACACATAACCTAAGCATATACAAATATTAAAAGTAATGCCATCAGATGTTCACAAATTTTAATTACCCCATGTAATGTCTGTCTTTGGCTAGCATCAGACAGAGACAACCCCAAAGCACATGGCTCATAACTGCAGTAATGTCAAGGTAAGTGTGGACCCTGTAATATATGAATAAATGTGTAAGAAGATAAACTACCCACATCATGTTAGTCATAAATGTATTCCATCAGAACCTGTGTGAGGTGTCCACCAATGCATTCTTACCTTACAGGAATGATATCTGAGATATACAGGGATGCATCAAGCCAGTCACTTACCCACTGTACATAAAACGGTCAACAGGACAATTTTATTGACAGTTTCACAAATGGAGCAATAAGCAAGAACGCAATATTACTGGTGTGAATACATGACTTACAATACTAACTGAAAAAAAACTTCCAAAATGAGTATTTAGAATTACCAAATGCATTGAATATTTCCTCAAGAATGCTTTCGATAGGGGTGTAATTTCCAAAGACACTCTATATCAATTAACAGTTAAGGATTGTAACTCACAATACATTTACTTTCTTCCAAATGTACATAAAAATCCTACACACCCACCGGGAAGACCTATAGTGTCTGGCAGAAAATATTTAACTGAACCCCTGTCCCTGTTCTTGACCAAACATCTTAAACCTTTGTTACGATTTCTTCGGTCCAGGTTAAATGATACCACTAGCTTTTTACAAATCATATCTGACACCCAATTGGAAGAAGATTGGTTTTTATGTACGCTTGATGTATGCGCCTTATATACCAACATCCCACATCAAGCTGGACTTCAGGCTTTGGCATATTGGTTGGAACATGCAGGTTTATACAGTTCTACATTCAATACATTTTTGGTTGACATGGCTAGATACGTCCTTACTTGTAATGTTTTTTATTACAAAGATAATTGTTACTGGCAAATCAAGGGTACGGCTATGGGGGCTTCCTTTGCTCCCATATACGCTGACCTTTTCATGGCCTATGTCGAAACCAAGTTAATTTATGATTCTACAAGAAACATCTTTCTTTCAGACATGGATATTTGGAGACAATATCTTGACGATATCTGGCTAGTGTGGAGGGGAACTGAGTCTAGTTTGCTCACTTTTGTACAATATTTGAATAATAATGAGTGGGGTCTAGGGTTTACAGAACAACATGATACCCATAGTATAATTTTTTTGGATGTTGCCATACGCAAACTCTCGGATGGTACACTTGAGACTGAGACACACAGGAAGTTCCCGCAGTATAATTCATTATTGCATGCTACAAGTTATCATGCTCCACACATAGCCAGGAACATCTCAAAATCCCAATTTATTAGAACCAAACGGATATGCTCACAACATTCAACATATTGCAAAAATTCAGAGGACTTCACATATAGATTCAAACAATGAGGTTACAAGGAAGGTATTATAGCAAATGCCAGAAGCCAGGTTCAAGGTATGGAACGTAGTCAGCTGCTTGTGTACAAGGAGAAGTCCATCACATCATCAAAACCACTTAGACTCACGACCACTTATGGACGGAACACCAATGGTCTTGTTAAGATTGTACAGCGACACTGGAACATTCTGCAGAGTGATCCAGAAGTTGCTAGGATTATCCCGGATAAATGTATGTTTTCATACAGAAATGGTAAAAACTTGAAATCTTACTTTAACCATTATAAAACTGGAGATAGAAGGGTCAGGGATAAAATACAAACTACTATTTCTGGACACAGTCTGTATGGTTGTTTCCCTTGCGGTCATTGTGTAAATTGCAAATATATATGTACTACCAAGGAATTTTCCAGTCGAAATTGCTCAAAGGTCTTTGATATAAATATTTTTTGCAATTGCAGCAGTGATTGGGCTATTTACATGGCCACATGCAAATGTGGTGCATTTTATATTGGACAAACCTCAAGGTGCATTAGGTTACGTATCTCAGAACATTATAGTAATATCAAACAGAAAAAGATGACTAATGCTTTGTATAAACACCAGTTGTCACACCCATCAGCAATATTTTTGTTTATATTTAGTATTACATCTAAAATCCTGTTATGTAATAAATATGCATATAATCAGTGAGAACAACTATCTTAGTTATCTGCTTTGTGCATCAGACATATATGCACACCTAAGTCAAACCCAAATGAACAAAAGGCATGGCACAGTCATTGTCATTTGCACAGGGTGGAGAGGGGGACAGTAGGCCATGTCTGACACTAAAATAGTGAGTGTGTGTGAGTAGGAAGCACAGAACATTCAGTAAAGTAGGAAATATTTCAGGGAGACAAACAGGAGATGTATCCCAACCAACATTAACATTTTCTTAATTTGCATGTGTGTGGGTAAGTATGGACAGTTTTTTGTGAGATATCTTTGTGCATCTGCATGAACACAATCAAGCTCTGTGCTAGCACTATGTCCTGCTTTGTCAGACAGGTGTGAGCCATGCATGTTCGAGTTGTCATTTCAGTGTCATCACTCCTGACCATGCAAACTGCCTTTGCCAGGAGTTGCACTGCCAGTTCCATGTCCCTGGTTCAAAGTGGGGGTGCTACCTGAATGGGAGCAATGTCTGCTGGATGAGCTTTCTTCATGACTACATCCAGGACCACAACCATTTGACTTACCAAGTCTGGGTGTGGAAACCTCAATCACTGAAGTAATGCCATTACTGGAGTGGGATATGGTATGGCCACATCAGCTAATACGAGAGAATGTTGAAGCTCTATGGACATGTGGATGCCAGCCCTCCGCCAGCAGACATTCCATCACAAACACTGCCCAATCCAGTGCTTCACTCATCCTATCCAATAAGGCATGGCAATCACAGAGTTGAGGCAGTCGCACAAATCAGAATGTGCTACTTTTAGGACTCACACAATTGCTTCTGAGTCCCTGATGACCCTAAACATATGTCCGGTGGCACATAATGACACAACACAACCATGATGAGAGTAGTTAGTAGGCCTCCTTCCAGCACTTCTAGCAACCTTCCTGTCTGATACCATACACTCACAATGGCTATGGGAAGACTAAACTAGCTCTGCAAATGGAGTAAACACACTACCCCGATTAACCATGTCACCCTCGACCTGTCCTATATTTGAGGCCTCGGTAGGATGGTTGTGCATAAGCTTATTGACTGTGCCTGAAATAAGGCCAGGGGATGTGTGAGCCACAACCTCAGTGTCAGACTGAATCTGTGCACCCCCTGACTGCACCTTTAAATTACCACCATTGTTATCATCATTATCAGAGGCCACCAATACTCTGACATCAGGTGGTAAAGTTCTACACTGCCATTGTTAGAATCACCAGTGATAATAAACCCATAAACACAAGAAGCATAGAAATAGAGAGTAGAAATGATCCAAACTGTGTTCTACATGCTCATGTTAAATAATTTCAAATGATAAAGGACTACACTACTTTTTACTCTCTCATTTAATTAAAGTAATGGTTATTACTTATACAAGAAAGTTTGTGCTTACCATCTGCAAGTGCTCTTTCATATGGTAATTCTGTTGTCCCTGGAAAAAGGGGAAGGCAGTGGAAAGAAGGCTAATAAGCATCACAATGCAAATGATAGAAAAACAAGAGAATGATGCTCTGCCTATCTTCCCCTTGGGAAGTATCTCAAAATCAAGTAGACTGACCATCACCCACCACCAAAATCTCTGTTGGACTCTTCTCTTTTCTAATGCACGCATCTTAATGTTTTCAGATGTAGAAGATGACTAGGATGACATTAAGTCCCTGATTTATATTCTTGTTGCATACTTGGCCTATTGTCCATATCAGCACAAACATCAAGGAGTCTGTGTGAACCCACATCTAAGCTGTCTGGATCTCTGACAGTTGGCAGGAAATGTTCATTTTCAGTGAGTGGTAATTCTGCAGCAGTATACCCTGCATACCCAATCTGTTCTCAAGCTTTTGCTGCTGATCTCCTGCATGCTGCTTTTATCATATCAGTGGCATGGTGCTGCACCTGATTATAGTTTCTGGCATGGTTACCCACTGCTATTTTGTCAGTGTGACCACCTGCTGCAATATGCTTTTTTCTGGCAGACATATCACCTCTGTCTCTGATAAGCAGGAGGGATTCATACTGGCATAAGGCTTCAATGATGACATAATTCTCTGCATCACTGAATAGTGGCTTATGTGGAACAGAAGATGGTCTGGGTGCCAATCATGTATGACATGTAACAGGAAAAAAAACACATTTGTAGCACATACAGAAAGCATTTTCCTCAAACAAAATCAGTGCATCCATCCTCAAAACAAAACAATTGAACACACAATGTTACTTTCAGACTATACACAAGCTAAGGGAGCTCCCACACCAAAAAAGGAAACATTAATATCTTAGCATTACGTCATTTTTGTTAACATTTTCTGTAATGAGAATAGCAGTTGTGCAAATAATTGCTGGTTGGCAGGATTATCAATAACCAGGTAAAAAATCAAAGTCCAGCTGCTCAGACAATTTCCATTGGTCACTCCACTGTTGTGGATGTCACTACTGGACATGTGTCAAGCGTAACACTTCCAATAGTTACAGATGCACAACACCGTGAAGTTGATAATAAACACAATACAGTTGTCGGCAGTAAGTGGTGAAATTTCTAAGTGCAACTGATAAAATAATACTGTGATGTAACCATATTAACTTGGAAAGCACAGCAAGAATTGTAATATGTACAGTATTCCTGCAGTGAGTTTTTAAAAATGTATACATATTAAAATTATTTTTTCTATTGCATATTGGAATACATTCAAAATATGAACATGTAAGTAGTTTATGAAGAGAACAAACATACCTTATAAATACTACAGTAATATGTAGAATAATCTCCTCAAAGTAAATAGCAGCAATGTTCCTTCTGTATCCAGTCAGTCACCTTTCCTTCCACTTCCATAGCTGTATCCAGCCACCCTCCCTTCCACTTCCATAGCTACATTATTACCATTATAGAGTGTAGATTCAGCCTGCTGAGCACTGTGAAGAAGCAAATGAGGTATAAAATCATTAGCATTTCTGAATACCAAAAAAACACTTAGTATAGGGGATGTAAACATAGTATAAGTAGCTACATGGCTGCATGCACATGCCCTAAAACTGCAGGGAGGAGTAATAATAATTGTTAGCAGCTAATGGCTTGTAAGTGTTACTGATTGCTCTGACTACAACAACAAGCAATATGGAATACACTCTTCTCTTTGAAATCTGTATATCATGCAGAGTAGACTTAAAATAAAAAGTGGAAGCACCTTGAGAGATATGAAAGCAATCTTAACAATGCTGATATTCTTGTACTAACAGCAGACTGTCCGCACTCTGCTTAAAATCTGCCTTAAATGCTGGTCAGCTATATTAACACATTGAAACAAAGATGCAAATAAATGCCCATGACATTGCATTTCTGTAGTTAAGCTGAGAGGAGGGGAAGGTGCTCAGAAAATAAAGAGAATAAATAGCTGGCAGTGTTGGCAACCTGACATTAATATGGTGTGGGCAATTATAAGTGTAAAGTATTTGTCAATATCACATTGATCTAGACACATTCAAGCAAATTAATTTTCTGATCTATGTTGGTGGCAAAGAGGGATAAGAAACACAATTGTGTGTTGCTATTGCACTGAATTGAGGGTTCAAATCCAGATAGTATGCTGTCTGATAGAGTTAATGCATATTTTCTGAGCATATGATCAGGTTATAACACACACAGATCTGGCAAACTTCACAATCCTGCATTTTCATAATTACTCCCTGATGTTTGTTTCTACTGACAATTTTTTTGTGTTCTTCATTTCCGCTTTGGCAAAGTGCACTTTGGTCTGGCAACTTTTTGAAGTAGTAAACAAGAGTCCACTGTCCAAGGTACAAACTAAGAAATTTAATGTGGTATCCCATCAGTGACACATTTTAGAGTGGCACAGGTGTGCTTTGCAACAGCTCTCTGAACAGCAGTAAGAGAAGAAATTCTGCATTGGATCTAAGTATCATTGTAGCACTCAAGTTAAATGAATTTATTTTAAAGAAATTGAAAAGAAGATCCATGGTTTGAAGCCACATGCTGCTTGGAATGTTTGCAACTTGTGTTTTGTTGTGTGGAATATAAATTGTTATATATGTTTGGACTGTGAAATTTCAACGCTGCTTAGCAGAGTGTAACAACTGAAGTAAAGAGTGGACAATTTATTACTCATGATTTATTACTTCCTTTCATCAGTAGCTTCATATGCTTTCTTTTTCTGTTTCTTGCCTTGCGCACTTGCTGCTGAGCTGAGCACACTCAAGCTTACCTGCTTAAGGAGAAAGTGAAAAATGTATTTGGGCAGCCTTCTGTAGCACAAATAGGCTTAGCAGCAATGTGCAGATGTTAGCACTCTGGACAGTACTGAGTGGTGAGCATTGACCTACTGTGTAACTGTCATTGTGGCAAAAGGTGAAAGTGCACTAACTTTAGCTATAAAACACAAGAAATCTATGGTTCAAATCCAGATAACACTTACTTCAAGTAAGGGTGTCAGAATGCAATTTCGAGCAGCACTAGGAAGGCAACGCTACATATAAATGGCTAACATAATTATGTTTATTGCAAGAAATGTTTTATTAAATAAAGTTTTCTGAGTAGCATATCCCATTAATGATTTTGTTAAGAAACACAGCTGAATGTGAGTGCATTTGTTTTAGGAGATACTTATGATAATGAATTAAAAATGCACTTGCATGTCAATGATGGGCAGAATACTTAAGTTAAACTAATCTTCTCTCCTCACATATCCCAACTCTGTGTTTAGGACAATATGTGTAGTGAAGTATGTGTATATTATACCCCAGTCTATATTAATCAGCTCATGAATGTCTATCCATCTGACATATATTTGCAAACAGTAATACTGCATCTTTCATGGGGATGCATTTCACAGGACTTCCTAAAATCACACACATACAGGCCTATCTGAAATATAGCTCCATTTATATTGAATGCAGTTTATCTGTAAAGAATGTGGTTGAAAGGGAATTCTCTTGTAGCACTGATAAATATTCATCTTGTTTGAGATGTATGAATTACCTCTTCCTTAAGGCTGATTCCCATGTTGGGCAAGTAACTTATTACAGTGTGTAATTACAGAAAGTTATGTGGCAAGTCATCCTATTTAACCTCCAAAACACCAAGGATAACAAGACAGGCCATTAAACATGCCAGTGTTGACCATCTGAAAAGTGTGAAGATGTTGAGCATCACACATGGCAAATATCATTGCCATGTTTCACAACTTCATTGCTGTATGTTAAAATACCTTCATGTTTGTCTGCCAATGCTTCTCCCTACTTGCCATTGTGCAAATTCAGTTGGCATGGTTGTGCGTTTTTGTGCACTAGCAATTAAACATGAGACTGGAGACAATTCAGACATAAGAGTTGCTGCTTAATTTCTGCAGGTATGGCTGGTGCAAATAGGGAGGTTCATCAAGAAAGGTTAATTCACCTCAGAAAGACATGGGGTATGTATTCATCAGGTCTTACTATAAATCTAATAACAACTGTAATTGTATGTAATATGGCAACATTGAAATAAGCCATTGCAGTTATGATAGCACTGCAGTGTGACTGATTAATGGTATAACAGATTAAGACCTTCCCATCATACCTGGATGTGGCAATGGTGTATAGACTGGGGTCTATATTACCATGTTGACAGGGCTGTTCATCGAACGCCCGTATTTCAACACATGTAGACCAAAATACCGAAATGTCGAACGACCACAAAAGCGACTTTTTTCCCAGGGAAATAAAATTGCTGGACCATTCTCGGGAATTTGCCATTTCCTCCAATGTAGTGCAATCTCAGAGTTGGTATATTTAAGTAGGGAGGTGTGAGGGGATGGGGGGTGGGCGAAGCCCCCCTCTTCATTGTGTCTGTCGGTTTGTTTTGTTTTTTGCTGGCCCAGAGGTTTTTTCCCCTGGGAAAAAAAATTGCTTTTGTGGCAATTCAACATTTAAGCATTTCTGTGTACATGTGTCAATGTAAGTTCATTGAACAGCCAGGTCAACATGGTACTATAGACCCATAGACTGTATAGTCATAACTGGGGAATTTTCTGAAATTATATGGTCATGTGATATGCCATGGATCTAATTCTCTATCTTTTTTCTCTTACCCTGCCCTCCTTTTCTCTTATTTTTTTTTTTTTGGGGGGGGGGGTGTTTTACATGGCTTAAACATTTTCTGTTGTCATACATTTTTGCTTACAAAAATTAACATGCAACATAGAGAGGTTGACCAACCACTGTGGATCATCTCACCATCTCTCAACAGGTTGCAACATTGACACCCAGCACTTTTGGGTCTCAAGCTGTCATTACTTCCTTCACAATCCCTGCTCTACCTGCGCTAATTGCATCAGGTAACTCTGCCCCAGCAGCTGGTGCACTGGTACCCTCCAGGAGTAGTAGTAGTGGAGGTGGTGATTTTGCTACCCAGCTTTATTGGAAAGGCTCACCCAGACTCTGCTACATTTTGCTGTGAGGGAAAGGTTGGTTTGCTTTTTATTTGTTCTATTTTGTATTAGTTTATTGCCTTTTTATATTTTGAGTACTGTAATTTGTTTTCTTTACCTTGTGTTTTGCTTGTGTTCTGCTTTTAAGTGCATATTAAAACTTCAAAAGACCCCACAGCTCAGTCTCTGTCTCTTGTGAGTCAGGCATAAAATTTTCCCCACCCCCCTAACCCTGTCACTGTCATGTTTTTAAATACCACTGTCTTTCTAGTTGCCTGCCTCTTATGTTAATTTGACCATATATCTCATTTCCTCTCTGCTTTCACTGGCTTGTGTGAGTAAGCACAAAATTATCATTTTGTGAAATCACTCCCCTTCAACTATTTAAATTTATTGGCCATTCTACTGTATTCCATAGTACCGGAATACAAAAGTGATCATCCCCTTTCAATCTATCTTGCTGTTTTAAAAATAGTGAGTCTCCACTAAAACTTAACTTTTTAGACAGGTAAAACTTAAGTTACCTACTTTCACATCTAACTTCTCTAGTGCACACTGCAGTGTTTAGGATAAACCTTTTTTTTTCTTCTTACCTTTAAGCATCCCTGTGACTTGCACTTGCTCTAATACCTGCTGGAAAGCACTAGGAAGCCTTAAACTGATACAAGCACTCAACTCTCCTTATTAATAAGGAGAAATTAATCATACGCACTAAACAGCCTATAATTGCAAAGTATCTTGCTAAGGGAAGGGAAGACAGCTCCTATACATTTAAAAAAAAGCACCAAACCAGGCATGTCCAAGGGTACACTTCCAGTGTGATTTCTCATGTCCACCTGGTGAATCTGAGCATACTGGGGCAATGCAGCAATTGCCTCATGTACACAGACAACCCTCTCCTCCTACCACCCAACACTACAACCTATGAGAGATGCACTTACATAGCCAAACTGGAAGCAGAGCTCTCTCCACCCAAGATTGTGCTAGACAGTCAAGAGGAGAAGGTTAACACCCACACTACACCTCAAGCAACACATAGCCCTTCTAAACTCACATCACCAACACCCACACATGGCAACACTAAATCCACATATGTGGAGGCCCTTAACTGTAACCTGCCCAAGCAACAAGGACCTCTGAAGCTGAAACACAAACACCAATCACAACCAAAGTGTCACATAGCTCACAACACCAGTGTGCCACCCTGCAACAGCCCCTAAGGCAAGACAATGTACCACCCAGCAACAGCCCCTAAGGCAAGACAATGTACCTAACACTTTAGTTATAGGTGAATCTATAGTCAGGCACACTGATGTCCCACTCACTAGGCTGAATAAGGAGAAAATTACAGTGAGCTGCCTGTTGGGTGCCAGGATCTGACACATAATTCATGCACTCAAGTCACTCCACAACAAGCACAAATATGACTCTGTCATTGTCCATGTTAGAGTGAATGACTTGAGACGTACCTCCCTGGACTACATGAAAAGAGACATGGAAGAGCTCTCGGATCATGTGGCCCAGGCAGGTATGACCCTAGCCCTGAGTAACATCCTGCCTTTGCCCAGAATGATACCACAATATAAGGACAAAATGATTGACTTCAACAATTGGCTAAGCTTCTGGTGTCATTCAAATAGGATCCAGTATCTGTCTGCCTGGGACGACATGATCAACAGACCACGATGCTTTGCCAGAGATGGTCTGCATCTAATGCCCCTTGGATTCAGGTTACTGGCAAAGGCTCTTGCCACCCCTTATAGTGCCTTTTTTAGGCAAAGTTCAAAGGACAAAACCACCACCGTAACAGGTACAAGCATGCAAAATCTGAAGGTAATGCTACTTAATGCTAGAAGTCTAAACCTCAAAATGCACTCTCTCGAGGCATTCCTAAAAATGGAGAACATCAATATCTGTGCAGTAACTGAGACCTGGTTCAAAGCTCCAGAGAGCATCCCTGCAATTCCAGGCTACAACTCTTACCACACTTTTCGGCCACCAAACCAGGATCGAAACACTGAAACTGGAGGAGTGTCCATATTCACCAAGGATAATCACACCACCAGGTTAGTTGCCCAACACAATGCATCTGAAATTCTCCAGGTGCAACTAACACTAAGTAAGATTTCAATCCAAATTGTAGCTTGCTACAGATCCCCCACCATGCCCCAAGATTCTCACTACACCTTTCTAAACATACTGGAAAATATTAATATACAACCAAACACCCTAATACTGGGTGATTTCAACTACCCTGCCATTAACTGGGAAAACTACTTGTGTACCAACACCTTTGCCCAACGGTTCTTGGAATTCATAAATTCCAATGCCCTGGATCAACTAATCCATAGTCCCACCAGGGGCTCCAGTATTCTAGACCTGGTCATTACCAACATGGGAAATCGATGCTCCACACCTATGGTCACCCCCTCGTTGTTCAGATCAGACCATAAGCTAATCACCCTTAACATCCACATCCCACCCCCACCCCACAGTAAGGAAACCTCCATTAAAAAACTTCTCCAAAGCCAACTTCATGCTACTCAAGTCAGAAGTGACAAACTTCATGACACCCATGCAGACGGGAACTGAAATTTTGACTGCTGATTTATACACTAAGGCACTGTACAAGCACACCCACTCATGCATGAATTGTGCCATCCTAAATAGAACCAAGATGCTCTCCTCCAAAAAAAGGAAGCCAATCTGGTGGTCCCCTGCCATAAACAAACTTTACAACAAAAGGAAGAAACTGTTGCAGAAAAGAGGAAAATCTCAGGATGCAAAAAACTCCCTTACCAGCCTCAGTAAGAAGCTGAGACCCCTCATAAAATCCTCCAAAGCTAGTTACGAAAATAAAATTGCCAAAGATTCCAAAGACAACCACAAGGCATTCTATAACTATGTCAAGAATCTAAATGGCAATGTTCAGATCTGCTCTGAGCTACAACAGAATGGCATTAAATATTCTGATCCCAAGGATATTGCCAATATCCTGGCAGATCGTTTCAGTGCCAACTTCACCCCCCTTTCACCCCATAAATGGCACATCTCAATGCTGAAAGATTGCCAAATTCCAGTAATAGCAGCCACACATGTAAAAAACACACTCTCCAAAGCTAAGAATACAGCATCCATGGGACCAGATGACATCCTGGGCTGTGTACTACATGAACTACAAAATGAACTGGCACCTCGCCTAAGTGTCATG
The DNA here is from genome assembly GCF_019279795.1 of Protopterus annectens. NCBI lineage: Eukaryota > Metazoa > Chordata > Ceratodontiformes > Protopteridae > Protopterus > Protopterus annectens. The sequence continues at coordinate 1,507,740,810 of NC_056725.1, forward strand.
TTTAATCATACCCTCACCTCAGGCTTCATGCCCACTGAGTGGCACACAGCTACAGTTATCCCACTCCACAAGGGGGGATCCACCTTGGATCCCGGGAACTACCACCCCATCAGTCTGACGAGCCTGATCTGCAAGGCCATGGAATATATTATCATGGAACTTATAAACAAAGACATTGGCAACCTTAAAACATTGGACCCCACCCATTTTGGGTTTGTCTCCTGAACCTGATTGACTTCTTTGAATCAGTCTCCAGAGGCGTGGATGAGGGTAAGGCAGTCCACACAGCCTATTTGGACCTTGCCAAGGCCTTTGACACCATCCCCCACTCTGGAATCATAGATAAACTTACTAAGCTGGGCATTAATCCCTACGTCACTCGATGGGTTGCCAACTGGCTTACTGACAGAACCCACACTGTAAAAGTAGCTGACTCCAAATCCAGCTCCAGACAAGTGACAAGTGGAGTACCTCAGGGTTCAGTCCTGGGACCTCTCTTGTTTGGCATCTACTTCTCTGAAGTACAGGCCAACGCTAAGGGGCTCTGGCTAACAAAGTTTGCAGATGACTGCAAACTGGGAGCCATTACTGAATCCCCAAATGATGTTGATACTCTACAAAAGGGCCTTACAGAAAGAGATGCTTGGTGCCAGAGCCATGGGCTCAAGCTCAATGCCAAGAAATGTATAGTTTTCCCCTTTGGGAAAAAACATATACCCGTGAATTACCACATAGGTGGTAGTACACTAAACACCAAAAGTGTGATTAGACACTTAGGGACACAGGTGGACAGTGGTCTCAACTTCAATAACCACATTGCCACAACAGTCAGGAAATCCTTTTATGTGGCACACCTCATCACTAAGGGCTTTTCATCCAGAAAAAAGGAGGTCATTGTCCCACTGTACTCATCCCTCATTAGACCCATTATAGAATACAATGTCCCATTTGGTATGTACGTCTCAAGACATCTGCAACAACTGGAAAGGCCGCAGAAATACCTTACTAAAAGAATCACAGGCCTAAAGCAGATGCCCTATGCTGACCACCTTAAAAAAGTCCAGCTATACTCTGTTGCATATTGTCTACTCCGAGAAAATCTCTGCTTAACATTCAAGGCCATGTCAAGCCCAGAGCTGTTGGACATGCTACACTTAAAGAAATACCAATCCCTCAGAGCCACATGCTCCAGGGATCTAGACCTTGTCATCACAATAAACAAAACATGCTGGAGGGATAGGTTCCTGACCAAGAGACTCCCCAGACTCTGGAATAGACTGCCCATACATGTCAAGCAGAGCACCTCTTTGGCCCTCTTCAAAAGGAACCTTGATGATTGGATGGGAGAAAGGAAATTCACCCCAGGGATCACGTCAGTCACCCTGCTAGAAAGGGGTCCAGGGAAGTAAAGAGTGTGGGAAGAAATAGTCAGGGAATTGTTATGGCTAGGCTTCTATAGGCCCTAGGCCAATAGCCTAGTACCAACCTATTAACCTATGAACCTATGAATCAAGAGTTGACAGGGCTGGTAAAGGGTATAATGGAAAGGGACTATGTAGAAAAGGTGCTTTGTCATATTGCCAAGATGATGTCATGTCAAGCACTGACACACAACCTGAGACAGAAGGCAGTGATAATAGTTCTGAGGGTGAGAACTAGATTCTCACTATTTTCAGGTTTGACATTGGTGTGCTCTGATGTCCCCTACCTATCCTCAATCATTGTGTCTCACAACCTTTTGTGTCAATCACCATCCTTGTCTGTCTTCTTTGTACTGTATGTCTGTACCTGCTTCTTCACCTAACTTTCCTACCTGACCCTCACATTCTTAAGCACCTTCCCCAAGATTCTTCTTTCTTTGAAAGTAAAAAAAAAGTAAAAAAATGGGCACCTATCGGACAAAAAAATAATGGCCCATATATAGCTCTCCACTTCATCCGTGTGTCCTTTTGACACACTTGATTTGGTACAATTGGCTGTACAGCATTATTCTATTGTTATCACATAACATCGGTGTGGTAACAGTACAAATTAAAGAAATTATGTCTGCATTTCTACATTTATGTTGTGAAGAATTAGAAAGTTATGGTTCTCTCCCACTGCCTTCCAGCAAATTTCTGGATTCTTTCCCCTGTTTCCTCCCCTCTGCTTGCATCCCATCTTACCACTTTCCTGTCAACCTTATTTTCATACATTTAATCTGGTCAGAAAATAAAACCACATATAAACATATGGCCAAAAATTACCCATAAGAAAGCTATCTCTTTTTTTCTCTGAACATTTGCATGGATGTTGGCATCATGCACTAATGCTGAGTGACAGTGAATGGCTACTCATGTTTTATGTCAAAACATGGTCAGTTGTTGCCATCACCCAAAGTAGTTTGGTTATCAAGATGCAAAGGTGCTTAAATATGCTGTGATATCAGAATACAGATTAAAAGCAGAGCAACGGAAATCATTAGCAAGTTACTCTAATAGTTCATTGACTTTTGAATGCAGTTAACTGCAACATCCTCTGTGGAGTGCTGACATAAATCAGTTGTCTAAAGATTCATTTTTCACCATAACATCAAAGGTTCAATTCCAGATGTATGCACATTATTTATTACTGTGATGTACTTCTATGATATGTTTGATGACACATATATTACCTTTTATCCAGTTATGCATCTGCGAACACATCCATGATCATAAGGCATACTTAGTAACCCACCCTTATTCTTTTTATGTCTTCATCAGGTTTTGCCTCTCTTACAGCTTCTTGACCACAGAGCCATCAGTTACTTATAAACAGCATGACAGACGAATACTGAGGACACACTATAAAGTTGTGCATTAATGACCCATAACACCACCCTTTCATATGTGTCTGTATGTCTGTCTCTATGTTCACCCCTTCTCTCTCACCCATTGTACTGTTGACTATCCATTAGGCTAATGGATGTAAATGTCATGCTGTGACATTTTCTGACTGCCATGACTTTGCTGAAGAATAACAACTATATTTCCATTGGTTAAATAGGTTATCACTGTCCCTTAAAAGGTGCAATCTTGATATGCCTGAAGTGCAATTTCCATGGTAGTGTGCTGAGACAATAATCAAGTTTGTAAACTTATTTTTTCATCTTGACAATAGTTGGAATCTAGCATTATGCAAAACTCTTACTGCCTGTTTTTATGTGTCTTTCCTGCAAATTTGTTGCCTCTGTATCTGTCTAAACCCCTTCTGTTTTATCAGTTGTAATCCTAGCATTTGTGCAATGTCTGGCAATGAGCAATTGTAGTATGTGATGCTAAATGGCATTTTTGTTATTGCAAAATGTGGTGAGCTTTTGTCATACATCGCATTGTACACTCAATTAACTTGTGGTTTCCCTTAAAGCATGCCTCATATGTAGTAGGTATACAAGATTATTTCAGTAGGTATTACTCATGTAGTTTGGCCTGGAAAAATATTTCTGATAGCCATTCTTAAACTCATGATAACAATTAATTATAATAATCACATTCTGAAACCCTTTGTGAAATGATCTGCATAGTGAGTGGAACCCTGGTTTTTCGTTTAGCTCTGGAAGCTTCCACCTTGTGCCACAGAGAAAGCTAGGTTGACATGTGTATTTTTCCACTAAGTACTGCCCAGAGTGCTGATACCTCTCATTGCCGATAAGCCTGATTGCACTACAGAAGGTAAACCAAATTACATTTTTTTTCATTTTTCCTTCACAAGAGAGCTTTGTTTGCTTGCAGCCTAACATTGTGCAAAATGGGAAGGCAAGCACAAAACTTCATTTTTGAACTGAGCTTTGGCCCTAACATGGAAAAGTATAATGTAACATGTGGAACATATATATGCAACATGTTAAGGTAAAACAGATCTTTTATAAATGTAATCAGAAACACATTTCCTATCTGATTCTTATGTGTGCAGAGAATGGCAGGGAGTACCATGGAGCACCACTGGTACTTCACAGCCTCAGTTCAACACATCAAAGTATAATCATGCATTTGCTAATACTTTGCAAACATTCACACAAATATGTTTCTCAGCGTTGCACTTTAGGAAGAGATTTTGAACAAAAATAAGTATTGCTACTAGATTATATTACTTAATTACATGGAAATTGCTTAATGTACTTATATGAAATGTGTGAACTGTGTGGTTAATTGACCACTTCATTCTAGACAGTTGGGTCTGCACTGTAATGCTGACATTTACAAATTATATGCAAGCACACACAGCCTTGGTGCATATACTTCATCATTACATATCTTTCCTGCATTGAAATATTAAGTTTCTCATGGTATTGACAGATCACATTGCCCATGCATGAGCACACACCATAGGTAATATTAGCACCATTTGTTAAGGATTACATTCCACCATCATAAACTGATTATCCATAAATGATTCACTGCCCATCCTGTGTTTCACAAATGTGGGTGATTCATATACACAAGACAGGTAGGTACATGCCACTCTCAGTTCTGCAGTATACATTAATGACAACATTGCTGACAAAGGTCAGCAGTATGTATTTATTATTGATCCTAACATTGCACTTACTCTGTCATATCAACAAATATGAATTTGCCCAAAACCTTAAACATCACAATATCTTCTCTGACACAGAATGAGAATCTAAACCTAGCCACACTGTATTGTCACAGCTCAGATGTCAGACTTCTAATATGGTGCTTGCGTTAAGTACTGTGTCCTCTAGATTGCATAGTTAGATAGGTAGGGGGTTCTAATCTCACAGCAGTCATTTGTGTGTGCATGGAGTTGTATAAATATACCCCTAGCTATAGCTGGTCTCAATAAATTAGTAGTCCACATCAATGTCAGGCCCTTCTACCAACATCACTTTTTCTGAAACACAATGCTGATGTCATCCTATATGAAGTGCACTCTCACAATTGCAATTAGAATTCTGCAGTGGTGCTTGTGTTAATTGCTGTATTCTCTAGATTGCATAGATAAGGGGTTCTAATCTCATAACAGCCAGTGTGTGTGTGTGTGTGTGTGTGTGTGTGTGTGTGTGTGTGTGTGTGTGTGTGTATGTGTGTGTATGTGTGTGTGTGTGTGAAACTTTCACACTGCAGGGTGAGTGTCAAGTTGTGTGTGTGTGTGTGTGTGTGTGTGTGTGTGTGTGTGTGTGTGTATGCAGTTTGGAAATATGACATTAATTGCAACTGTCCATAATAAAAGAGTAACCAGGAGAAGCTTTTAAACTGCAAGGGAGTCCACATCAATGTCAGACCCTTCTCCCAACATCATCTTCTCTGCAACACAATGTTGATGTCATCATCTATAAAGTGCACTCTCACACTATAATAGTTAGACTTCTGCAATGGTGTCTTCATTAAATATTGTGTCCTTGTCCTCTAGACTGTATAACTAGACACATACGGGGTTCTAATTTCACAGCAATCAACTTCTGTGTGTGATGTTGGGCCCATAGCGTCACTGGAGCTTTAATTCAATAGCTGTGCTCATTTGACTCCCACTTGTGAGAAACATTTACATCATCAGATTAATCCCACATTCTCTTTTCACTCTGTCTACAACAGCATACTGGGCATATAATTCACTTATATGTAGATTGTGTTAGTCGATAGGTAGGGGAGTTCTAATACAGCAGTTAGATTCTCCTGACAGTGATTGTGAATGTAAATGGCTGCAGATGTGTCTTACACCTCTTAGTATTGACAACATTTACAATTCCACATAGCTATAGAAAAGTAATTTTAGCACAAACATCTCCTTTGCATGACATAGCTGATGTCATCCTTTCAAAGAAGCAGCGTGGCTCACATGCAGTCAGACTTTTCTGTTGGCACATGCATATAATACACCTGTGTGTAGATTGTGCCAGTAGGTGGGTAGGGAGCTTGAATACAGCATTGACTGTCATCTGTGAGTGTGTGTTTCACTCTCTTATAGTGCAGAACAGGCTACAAATAGATAGATAGATAGATAGATAGATAGATAGATAGATAGATAGATAGATAGATAAATGTTACACCTTTGTCCCTAATTGACAGGGGCAACAGGTGTTGACTGAGGTTTCTTTTTGGGGATAAAGTCTTGGCTAGGCTTATAGGGCCCCAGGGCCATTAGCCTAGTAACCTCCTATGATCTTATATGTATATGTGTGTGTGTGTATATATATATATATATATATATATATAGTATATATATATATATATATATATATATATATATATATATGTATATATGTATATATATATAGATATATATAGGTGTGTGTGTGTGTGGTTGCATATATATATATGTATATATATGTATATATATATATATATATATATATATATATATGTATATATATATATATATATATGTATATATATATATATATATATATATATATATATATATGTGTATATATATATATATATATATATATATATATATATATATATATATATATATATATATATATATAAGGTATACATATAGTGTGCTGTGTGACCACTTTTTACTGGAAATATGAAAGTAATACGCAGTGGTGGCATCATCCATTGAAATGTGCAGTGTCACCATTGTCAAATAAATCTGTAGTTGTGCTTGTGTTTCAGCAAACTGACATTAGCTTATGATGTTGACCATATTGTTCAAATCCCAATGTCACTACTTATAGTCCATGTATAAGTTGTTAACATTGTTGTCATTCACATGTGGTATGTGCATGTGTAGATATCAATTCCTGTTGCAAGAGGTTATTTTACATTTCTTGGGAAAGGCTGTATTGAAGACTGATGCTGTCACTTGAATAGATTCTCATTCCATCACAGTAGTAGAGAGACACCTTCTCAGGGGTGAGGACATGAGGTGATGCAATCTATGTTATTGCTTAAGTAAGGCATGTGTTCCAATACATGGCTATATCCACAATGTACAGAATTTATTTTCTACCATCAAGTGACAACAGCAGAGGGCCACAGGTATGTTTCTGTATACCTAGCAGCAGGCAATGTTGTCTGACATAAAGCAAGATTATCTTTTAATAATTGCAGGGACACTTATTCCTTGACTCATATGCATGATGTAATGCTTTCACATAACCACACATATGACAATTGATGATGTACTTATACCATGGCGCATTCATAGATCACATTAACATGTTGATTTTCTCACCACTTAGGCAAGTGCTCCAAACCAGCACTGAGTGACTGTAAGCATTCGTGTCCTTAAGTACTGAACAGGAGAGACATTGCCCACAGTTATACTTTGTACATATAATGTGGGAGAAACCTCCCCCATCCATTTTAGCAGATAAAAATTATGGGCAAATAAAGCATAGCTGATTGAATGACTTCACATAGGTGGAGTTCAACAGCTGTGATAACAGTTCCACCATGGAGCATGTGACTAACAGCCATATTGTTAGTTGGAGGAGTAGTACAGCTTGATGAGCATAGGAATTCATGTTGTGTGACTGTACTGATGCCAGACAACAATCTTTACATCACATCAATCTTATCCCTTGATATGCTGCATGAATGAACACATGTGACTGTAGCTTTGGATTTCATAACAGTAGATATTTGTTCTGCCAGTGTCATGGTGAGGATATTACTGTGGCACATGCATTGACTACTGTGGTGTACATGATTGTGCTCCTGTTATTGGGTGGTATGTGTACAGACATACAGATAAACCTTCCTTGACCACCAAACATTGATATAGGACTGATCACAATTGGGTACACATGAGCATACTCATTTAATTGCCATCAGTCTGACATGCTGATATGACATTCATTATCATGGACCCTTTCTTAATTCACACATTAATTTCATTTCTTTGTGACAATACACACAGCTACCTCCTATGGCACATGCCAACAATACATAGCTCTGGTGAATACATTGCACCAAAGTGTGGTGCTTCCATTTGTTCTTACCTGTCTGCACAATAACTGTGTTAGGCAGGAGTGCCTTACACAATGGTATTATGTATGTCAAACTCTTCTCCCACATTAATAACACCACACACCTAAATTTCATCAATAGGTAGGTAGGGTTCTAATCTCATATTAGTCAACTTGTGTCTCCTCACATATGGATTAGGTCTATTTCTGTAATGTACGCAGTTAATACACAGGTCCATGGTAATACTGATGGGATGGGTTTGATTCTTGTAAAAGGAGATTGTGGCTTTTACGTCATTCCTATTTTCCAACTTTTTGTATTGACAAAATGCATGCAAATATCCTAAATTATGTGTACCATCCTTGTGAAGTGTCATCTCAACTGAGCATGTTAATGACATTCATATGCCACTCTATTACAATGTTAATTTGTGTAATTGTCACATCTTGTAATATCATGTCTGCTTTTATTTACCTATATTTGCTCAGGAAGTGTAACCACCATTAATTATTATGACATTCTTAGTGAAACATTTTATGATTACAAAATTGTTTTTGTGGCATATGCACCTTCACATCAATCATGTTACTATAATTTGAAAACTTACCCTACCCTTACATATGTCTGTAAACATCTTTTTGATTTCTGTAGACATCATTTTCAATGCACTTTCCCTGTCTGATAACCCATCTATTGTAGTTGCCCTTGTCATTTCCCCTACCCTTTTACTTATTGCTGTATTGATACACTTGAATTACGTGTACATTACACTCAGTACACTTTCCCAGCCTGGTACAGCTTGCATTATGTTGCTTTTCATGCAGTCTGCATGAGTACACTTAACAGGTTTGCCCACAGGAAAACATGCTTGTTTGCTGTGTATGCTGCTGCTGCTTAGGACGTTTTCCTGGCTGTCAACACTGTTGCTGGCCATGAAAACGAGGTTATATCCGTGTAATCATAATGAGCAGCATGCATATGCAATTAGCGCTGCTGATCATTATGCAAAAATGTAAACATTGTGTGTGCAAAGCCTACATGATTGTTCATGAATCCCACTGATTATTTTACAATTTTATATGATCACAGGTATGTTTAGCCAGGACAAATGAAGAATTTAAGTGGAAGAGTTCAGCTAAAAGGAGACTTCAGCAGAAAGTGTCTTTTTAACAAAATTCATAGAAAAGACAGTCAAAAAGAAGAGGCACATAGTAAGAAAGAAGTATAAAATAATAAAAAGACACATGAACAAATGTTTATGTAAACACAAAGACCATGAGGAAAATGGCTGTGTAGATTTCTTGTCTAAAATGTCTGAAAAAGCTATGACACAAAAAAAGGTCTCAGATTACTTTGGGAAAATATGACATTTTTCACCTCTACAAACACGTGTACTATAACAAAAAAAGATAAATTAACTGCTTCAGTATTACCCATGGCAAGATAGAAGGTGAATGACATATATGTAGGCATATAAGGATATCGTGACAGATTCCAAGATGTTTTGAACAAGGTATACAACCATTCTGAATATAAGAAAAATATAGAACACAAAATATATACATCCAGCAGTACAACAGATGAAGAATATGGCTCCACATGAATGCATAATACTAGACCTCAGGAACTGGTTAAAACTGTGAGTTTGGTGATACAAATAATAAAGAAAAAACAGAAATACTTTAGACATTTAATGCAGAAAGGGCTAGGAAGAAGGCATTAGAGCAGCAAAAATACAACAAGCCAACTGCTTGATTATACCAAATATCGACATTTTAGAAATTCCTGCAAGGAAGACTGAGAGGTGCAAATACAAATAGGTTCATAGGTTCATAGGTTCATACTAGGCTATCTGCCCTAGGGCATTTATAAGCCTAGCCAGAGTGTGTGTGGCTTTCACCACCCCTTAGGATGAGAATACTATGCCCATTTAGGGTTTAGTTTACTGTGTCTCTGTCTAGTAGTGACACAGAGATGACCCTTGGGGTAAACCTACGATCTCCCATCCACTCGTCAAGACTTCTCTTGAATAGACTCTGCCTAACATGGACTGGGATTCTGTTCCAGAGTGTAGGGAGCCTCTGGGTTATGAATCTGTCCCTCCAGCACGTCCTATTTATTTCTGTGTTGAGGTTTAATTCTCTTGCTCTTGTGGCTCTGATGGATTTGGATTTTTTGAGGTGGAGCATTTCCATTAATTCCGGATTAGACATGGCCTTGTACGTTAGGCACAGATCACCTCTGAGTAGGCGGTATGCGACTGAATAGAGCTAGAGTTTTTTCAGTCGGGCAGCATATGACATATGTTTAAGACCCTTTATCCTTTTGGTGAGGAACTTTTGGGGACTTTCCAACTGCTTCATGTGTCGAGTAAGATACATCCCAAATGGGGCATTGTACTCAATCATTGGCCTAATAAGGGATGAGTACAGGGGCACAATGACCTCTCTTGATCTAGATGTAAAACCCTTCATGATAAGGTGGGCAATATAGAAGGTCTTCCTAACCACTTTGGCAATGTGAGTGTCAAATGAGAGGTTACTTTCAACCTGGGTCCCTAGGTCCCTGATTACTTCTTCCGTACTTAATGGATTACCACCTATGTGGTAATTTGTGGGTACCTTGTTTTTCCCAAAGGGTATGACTATGCATTTTTTGGCGTTAAGCTTAAGGCCATGGTTCTGGCACCAATTATCCATTTCTATGAGTCCTCTCTGAAGGATGTTTGTGTCCGCTGGAGTATCAATTATGGTGCCCAGTTTGCAGTCATCTGTGAACTTTGTCAGCCACAATCCTCCTCGGAAAAATAAATGCCAAACAAGAGGGGTCCCAGAACTGAGCCCTGTGGGACACCGCTTGTGACTGGCTTAGAGTCTGACAGCTCCAGCAACTCTGACCCTGTGGGTTCTGTCCTTGAGCCAGTTTGCAACCCATCTCGTGACATATGGGTTTACATTTAAGCTGGTGAGTTTGTCTATGATGCCCGAGTGTGGTATTGTGTCAAAGGCTTTTTCAAGGTCAAGGTAGGCTGTGTGAACTGCTTTGCCTTGATCAATGGCCTTAGTGACGGTTTCAAAAAAGTCGACCAAGTTCAAAAGGCAGGATCTGCCCTTGACAAAGCCAAATTGGGTAGGATCCAATGTCTGTAGGTCCCCAATGTCTTTGCTTATGAGTTCCATAATGATCTTCTCCATAGCTTTGCAGACCAGGCTCGTCAAGCTTATGGGGAGGTAATTTCCAGGGTCCGTAGAAGCACCGCCTTTGTGAAGTGGGACCACTGTTGCCGTACGCCACTCTTTGGGTACGTATCCTGTAGTAAGGCTAAGATTAAACAGCAGCCTTATGTTTGGGTTTAGTTCCTCTTGGAGTTCATGTAGCACACAGCCCGGGACACCGTCCGGTCCCATTGATGCTGTGTTTTTAGCTTTAGAGAGGGCGGCTCTCACCTGGGCATCTGAGATGTCAGGGAGGCTACACTCTGCTGGGATAGTTATTTCTCCTTTTGGGGGGGAGGGGGAGGAGAAATTTGCACTGAACCTATCTGCCAGAATGTTGGCAATGTCAGTGGGTTCAGTGTATTTATTGTCATTTTGGACTAACTCTGAGCATATCTGGGAGTTTCCACCCAGGTTTCTAACATAGCTAAAGAAGGCCTTGTGATTGTCTTTTGTGTCTTTTGCGATTTTTCTCTCAAAGTTGGCCTTGGATGATTTTATGAGTGATCGTAGTTTTTTGCTAGTACTGATCAGAGATGCCTTCCCATTTAGGGATTTTGCTCTGTCATGTAGTAGCTTCCTCCTTCTGTTGTAAAATTTGTTTATGGCTGGGGTCCACCAGACCGGGTGCCTGCCTTTGGGGGAATGGGTCTTGGTTTTATTTGGGATTGCATGATCCATGCATTCTTGAAGGTGCCAGTAGAAGGCATTTGCAAAGGATTCAGCAGTGTGGGTTGTGGTTTCCAGTGGCCCAGGGACCTTGAAGGATACCACTTCAGTCTTAAGAAGTGTGAAGTTGGCTTTTGAGAAGTTCTTCACTGTGTTCTTTTATGCAGGGGGTGGGGGCGGGATGTGGATTTCCAGTGAGATTAATTTATGGTCTGATCTTACCAAAGAAGTTGATTAAACAAAAAGAAAAACCAGGGGAGAGAGTGTGTGTTAAAAACATGGGAAACATAAAGTGACCCATGTGAATCAGATAGAAAAGAAGCATATGTAAATGTTAAGTTTACAAAAATGGATTTTCAGAAACAAAGAACATCAACTAAACAGAGTAACACAATATATGTAATACTCACAACACACTGATAGAAACAGAGCATGAAAGCAGAAATAAAAAAAATAGCGATACTCATGTGCACAACATAAGTACAAAGAACAGTGTTGAAAGGCCAAAGGTAGCAGGGAATATATTACACAAAGAAGTAAAGGTTTTACTAGACAAAGGATCACTAGTGTGAATATTAACACATGAGATATATATTAGGCCCAGACCAAAATAATAACTGCAGATCATCAATAGAAGGTATTACATATACAATTCTTAAAGAGCCCTTTGAATTAAAGATAGCTTTGGAGAAAATATTAGAATAGTAGGCTGGTTAATGAAATAAATTGTGCATATATTGAAAAAAAGATAATTCTTTCTTTCTTTTGAATTATAACAGTAAAATGAAAAAAAAATATTGGATTGTTACATATAAGGGTTTTCTTTGTAAAGCAAAAGCAGAAAGAGAAGAGAAACATGATATAGCAGAGCAGATCATGAAGAAGATAGCAAGAAATGTGAGGTATAGAATAGAGTCCCTGAAAATGAAGTCAAAACAAATGTGGACTGTTTACCAGTCTTGCCAGTAATAAACCTATTCTCCACTTTTGAACTACTTCTCTTCATTCCTGTGTTATAACTAAAACAGAAACAGTTTTTTATGCAAAACGTTAGATGCCAGAATGCTCAAGAGAATAATGGACTGATTTCAATGGGTCACTATATGGCAGTAAATGTCTGCTAATTGCTTCTGATAACTATTCAAGATTTCCAGTGATAAAACCAGTAGACTCTTATTAAAAGCAACAGTTGCATGTCTTAGTAAAATATGTACCACTTCTGCGATATAACATATGCTAAAGATGGCAATGCTCACCTCTTAACAATTACCAGTCGAAAAGAATGTGTGACAGCCAAAGAACTATACAAATGATTCTGGTCTACTAGCTAGTGGAAGACTTTATGTAGAATGCTAGCAAAGCTATAAAATGTATTAAGACCAGAGATTCAGTGTAAATGAGAATGAAACAGCATACTAAAAATTAACAGGATATTGGACCACCCTGGCTCTGGATCTTCACTAGCAAGTGCAATGCTTAAAACAGCTTTATAAATAAGATAGTATAACTAGGTACATAGATAAAACTGATGGAGAAGTAAGGAGTAGAGATTAGACTGTGAAAGATAACATAAAACATTTTCACAAGGCAGTGTTATTTTCTTAGGCACTTATATAACTCTGACAGAGGTGAAAAAAATAATTATGGTTGTGACTCTAGTTTGGATACTGAGCAAGTCATCCCATGACAGTTCAAATGACAGATTGTCTGTCTGACATTTTTTTTTTTAATTGGGAAAGTCTAAGACAGATGTGAGTATTCCTTCTCATTTATATAATTACCGGTGTTCATATGTCATCTAACAGAAAAAAAAATAATACTTTTCCTTGTACACTTCATTTAAAAGTATTGCATAAATGGGGACATGTGATTCATTTCCAAAAGTCAAAAATGAAAGCAACATACTAGCCAACTTTATCTCATACAAAATTACGTAGTACCATAGAAAATATAGGTATCTTGCTTTCACCCAATATTCACAGTATGCACTGAACCTCCAGGATACAGTCTATTTTTAAAGCAAAAGCCTAAAAACTGTAGGCCTCCACCAGTCCCTGCATCCTGCTCTGTATGCAAATACCTCCAAACATCATACATTTCACAGACACATTTCACTGTTTATCTCTGACTAGTCTCTCCCACCCTCCATGCTGCCTAGATCCTTCTTCAAAGTGATTTTCCAGGTGAGGAGATAAATTTCTGACCATAGGCACCGGAAGCTGTTAAAGACGGGGGTGGGGGGGAGGGTGACAGGGACACTTAGTGAACTAAAAAGGGAAATTTTTTTATAACTATTTGCTACCACAACATAGGTTTACTTGGAGGACATTTTAAGCTTAGCCAATTCTATATTGGTGCTTGAATTAACATTTTCTGATTGGTCTTAGCTATCTCCATGGCTGATAATTGTATATTAGCCCTAGTGAGAACAACTGTGATCATACCATAGATAATTTGAGGGGGCCATGTAACGGATGCAGCATTTAGGAACTGCCTCTATCCATTAGTGGCATGAGGGGAAATCCTGGAGTGCATTTTCTATTATCCATCCTTAGATCCAAGTTGCATTTGAATATGGATGGATGAGCTTTGCTTTATTTTTATGGAGAGTCTGTTCCGGAACAGTGGTAGCCTCTGTGATATATATCCATCTCTCCAAAACATTCAGTTTAGATACCTGGGCTGAGTATTTCTGATGCCATTTGACTTGCTGATGTTCAGTAGGTCCATCTGCATTATGTTGGAGGATGCTTTGTATGCCAGACATGTCACCTCTAAGCACTCTGTAGGATACTGAGTATAGTAATAAATCTTTGAGGTTTTCCATGCAAGACCTATTGTTTATGGCTTGTATCCTTTTAGTAAGGTATCTCTGAAGTTATTCAATTGTTGTATGGGGCTGAACAGATACATGCCAAAGTGGGCATTATACAAAATTATTGACATAATGAGATCTTTGTAAAGGGGGACAACAACATCTCTAGATCTAGTCACAATCAATTTGTTTATAAGCTGTGCAATATAGAAAGGCTTTCTTATGACTCTGGGCACATGTTGGGCAAAAGTTAGGTCACTGTACACACAAATTCCCAAATGCCAAACAATTGGATCAGTTCTCAGAGGGCATTGTCATGATTTTGTCACGAGTTATTATTTGGGACAAACCTTCCTGCATGATGGTTAAGTCATTTGGGGATTCAATAACTTCTCCTAGCTTGCAGTCATCTCAGACTTAGCTGGCAAATGCTCTTTAGTATTTCCTTTCACTTTTGAGATCTATATGCCAAACAGAAAAAGTCTCAGCACTGAACCCTGGGAGACTCCATTGGTGACTGGTCTCTTCCCCTGTTTTGATCTTCTGCATCCTGTGAGCCAAGTTGGCAATGCAGCTAGTGATGCTAGTGTTTGCTCCTACATTATTCATCTTTTGTACTACACCTGAGTAGGGGATTGAGTCAAAAAGCTTGGCCAGGTCAAAGTAATGTGGTGTGAACTGTTTTACCTTCATCCATTGCTTTGGTAACAAGAGTAAAGCTTAAAATTTGCCCATGATTTTGAGCCTTTTACATTTTCCTCTGGGCTGTTTTCAAACACATTTTTAGGGCCATGCATACATGTATGCATTCCTTGATTCACCTTCCAGATTGTATTAAATTATATTCCTTGTATAATACAGCACACTTGTTAGACTTAAGTTACAGCACTTTTTAAATTTGTTTAAACATTTTTCCAGTAGGCAGTGAAGCAAAATACATGCACCAATAATGACAAAACTCCCCTATTCAGAACATTTCCATGATAACAGTCTACCTCTGCACACAATTACATTATATATTTATTGTTTGAACATTTTTCCAGTAGGCAGTGAAGCAAAATGCATGCACCAATAATGACA
The DNA here is from genome assembly GCF_019279795.1 of Protopterus annectens. NCBI lineage: Eukaryota > Metazoa > Chordata > Ceratodontiformes > Protopteridae > Protopterus > Protopterus annectens. Next base: position 1,507,756,490 of record NC_056725.1, read on the forward strand.
AAACTGCCTTATTCAGAACATTTCCATGATAACAGTCTACTTCTACATACAATATATAAATACAGAATCACAGTAGAGTGTAAGCCATAGCCATGCTGCACAGCTTCTTGAACTTATTTTCAATTGGGGGGGGGGGGCAAAAACCAGGGACACATTTTAAACATTGCGTGTATAATTTTGGAAATTTGCTTGCATAAAATGTTACCACCATGCATTTCATTGCCAAGTCTTGAACCTAAAACCTTGTGCACTACAGTCAGGGCAACATACCACCCAACTAAACCAGCAGCTTCTTGAAAGACAGGAAGACAAACTTAAATGGCTATCATATCATTTAGTGAATTCAGTTCTCACTTCTCACCATAGCTCTCAACCTCTTAGCACAAAAATACAGAACAAAGCCAATAATGGGGGAATACAGCCCCAAAATAGGGACACATTTCAAATACTGATTTTATATCCTTAGAAAATTGCTAGAATAAAAGGTTTAGGGACACATTTCAAATACTTATTTTATAACCTTAGAAAATTGCTAGAATAAATGGTTTTGTTTTACCAGTCCTTCACAAGTGATGGTGGCTAGGGACTTTAGGCTCTTTTTACCTGTACCCAATGTACAGGGTTTGAGCCTGAGTACCTCTGGTGACCAGATGTATCCTGCTGGGGGCATTTTCACACACACACACCCATACCTCTGCAACAATATACAGTGTGTACTCACTCTATAACAGACACCATAGCATTCAGCTTCTGCCTGTCCCACTCTATAATTCAATCAGTCCAGACCCGCTCCATTACAGGCTTCCAGATGCTAACCCTTCTGAGACTGCAGCACAGCTTGAATAAATCCATTTCTGCAGGCATGCTCACAAAACAAGGCTTCTGAGACTACTGCAGTCAGCACAGCTTGAATAAATCAGCGTTCCCGCTTGCACAACAACCGGAAATATGTGAGCTGATGTCATTGCGGCAGTTGGAGGCTCAGAAAATGAAAGGGCAGAGGTATGGATGATCTGCAAATATGCGGGGGGGTTCCTCTTCCCCCACGCTTTATGGTTCCGATGCCCATGTTTCTGACACATTTGAAGTCAATTAAATTCTTGTAAGCTAGTTGCCTGATTTTTGAATATTCCCATGTACTCACTATACTGCAACATACTAAAGGTACCTTAAACATTTTAAAAGCTCTTTACATTTTTTCTAGTCAACATATTACAATTATCCCATTCCCAACATGAAAACAGGAGTTTTGGAGTCATAATAATGGATTGTAGGCCCTGTATATCCCATCAGATTTTCCATTGGCTTGCCTTGGCCTGTTGGTCTCTGTACACAGAAAGGGTTGGAGAGATACTGTGCATTGCATACCAATTTCAAAATGGCATGATATTTTACTATATTAAATTGCCTGTTTACTGAATAGTATACCTAGACATTAAAATTTGCCAGACAGTCTATTTCAATAGACCAGTTTCTCTTTTCTGCACACATAAGAACATATCTACTGTCATTTACAAATAGATGATTTTCAAGGGTCTATATGACGCTATATAATGGACTAAATAGTGAATGCTATTTAGTCGATCCGATACTGTCGATATGGCAAAATAGTGAAGTCACGGAACATCGAATTTTTTCCCAGGGAAAAATTTGGTGGGCCATCTTTGGGACTTTGCCATTTCCTCCACTATGGTGTGATCTCAGAGTTGGTATATTTAAGTAGGGGGGTGTGTGGGGGGGTGAAGCCCCCCACTTAAATTTGTGTTTAAGTTTATTTTTTTTTTACGGAGCAGCGAATTTTTCCCTTGGAAAAAATTCACTGTTCCGTTTGTTCGATATTTTGTTGTTTCGATATTATCTGTATGATGAAATAGCATTCGCTATTTACATCATGCGATAATATGATATAGATGTGATTTTCAACATGTTTTAGGTTCTATTTTCAACAAAAAGTTCAGTAGTGCCTCCCCACCACCACTCTCCACAGCTCATGTGTTCGTCTGTGATGTTTTGCTCTTTCAGATAAAGACTTCCAAAAAAAAAAAAAATTGTATTTCACACTTTCTTTTTCAAATGCAAATCATGCAATGCAATCTTAGTCTAGGATGACAAGCATGTTTTTTCTGTGGAAATGCTGTACTTATTTGTGTAGGAGCGTCTCTATTTTCCAAATTAATGTCATCTAGGGTCTATATTAGAACACTGAACATTTAATATGTCGAGTTGCTGAAAATATCGAAGAAGCAGAAAACCGAGTTCTTTCCTAGGGAATGAATTTAGTTGTCCGTTTCTGTTGTTTCGGTATTTTCAGCACTCTGTTGGAAAGTTACGGGTCGGGTTCAGGTAAGTGTGCGATTGAGTGCGGGGTAGGTATGTGTGCGATTGTGTGGACATGAGGGCTAGGGCGGGTTAGGTGAGTTAGGGTTAGGGCACAGGTTAGGTATATGTGCGATTGTGTGGACATGAGGGTTAGGGTGGGTTAGGTGAATTAGGGTTAGGGAGCAGGTGAGGTGAGTGTGCAATAGTGACGGACCTTAGGGTTAGGGTTTGGGTTAAGGTAAGTGGATAGTTAGTGGTGTGTGTATAGTTTAGTGTAGGGTTAGGTGTAAGATTTTAGGTGTATGTGTGTGGATTGCTCTTTGTTTGGTGTGCTTGTGTTGTGTGCATGTGTTTTGGAACAGCAAATTTTTTCCCTAGGAAAAAATTCGCTGTTCTGAACGTTCGATGTTTGGTATTTTCGATTGGTAGGGTTCGATATTAGAACACTCGACATTTTGAATGTTTGGTGTTCTAATATAGACCCTGTCATCTATAGGTTCATTTTGGAAGTGTGCTACAGTGTTACCATGCTGTATTTGTATTCTAAAAGACAAAACTACCTGTTCCAAGAATTCTTAATGATCTTTGATGGTGTCCATTATTTCTAGCAATCTGAATAAAAAAAATCATCTCTGCTCAAAAGATAAAGCAGTTCTGGACTCTTTCTGTATGCTTTAACCCCACAAAGCTTTACTGACCTCTACAAATGTTCATCTTCCCGGATCATTTCTGGTATTCTTAAACTTATGAGATATAAAATTATTTCCCATGGGTCTGGTGTTAAATTTAAAGTCACAGCAGCATTTTGATCAAGATATGTATTATAGTCATATACTCATTTTACAGATAATTAGCTTCATCTATTTTCTTCATAACTTGTGCATCATAAAGCTTCATCATGTATATCAAGGACATTTTATTTCAATACATTTATTTCCAAAAGTTTCTCCACTGAGAAGTCTCTTTCTTATAAAGTTTTCACAATCACATCATTTTCTCCTGCAATCAACCTAGAATCCACTTTCCACAGGAAGTAAACTGAGAGTTCTCTTTAATTCTAACTAAGGTATTCCCATGATGCTCTAGACAATTTTCTCCAAGCTGATATGAATTCCAGCATTGGTTCTCCCTAAAATAAGAAATGCCTAGTGAAACTAATCCATAGCAGTGTACTTGGTAAGCATCCAGAATGTATCCTGCAAGTTTTAGTGCTGGCCTTTATAAGTCTGGCCAAGATTCCCAAATATATCCTGCAAAATTATGTGCCTTAGAAGTAATTTCAAACATGGAGACTGAATAGCTGAAAGAACAGACTTATACATAATAAGTCTGAGCTGCCATTTCTCAGAATATTCTTTTTTCTCTGAGGTATGGTGATCTCACAGCTGGTATATATAAGTTTGGTAAGGATGAGGATATGGGGAGGCTTGACCCCGGCAAAAAGAAATTTAAACCAAAGAATGATTTTCAAGTTTCACTTTTCTTGTGTTTCATTTTTTTTTATTTGTTTGTTTTCTTTTCCTGCTTCTTGGCACTCTGTATTTTGAGTACCGACATTTCAATAGGGAGCCTTATTTTAAGGGGTATATGAGGGCAAGATTCACAGGCTGCCTCTATCCTTTAGAGCATAGATGCTAGACCTAGGATATATTTCCAATTTCCAATTCACTAGTCCAGCTTTCTCTTGAATAGGTTTAGGGAACAGCTCTGCTTCACATGGATGGTAAGCCTGTTCCAGAGAAGAGGAATTCTCTGAGACACAAACATGCCCCTCCAACTTTTCCTGCTTATGTTGTAAGCAAAGTTTAAATCTTAGATCAAGTAATTGTAATGGTGGTTGTTTTGCAGATATGCATACATACCCACATCCCTGACTAATGGCTCTAGGCTCAGGGGTGTGTTATTGATGAGGTAATTTTCTAGGGTGGTTTACATCCCAAAGGATACTATCACACATTTCTTAGCACTGAATTTTAAACCATGACCGTGGCACGAGTCATTTATCTGTGTTACTCCTTCCTGTAGGATGTGTCTCCAGGGGATACTGTGATTGCTCCCAGCTTGTAATCATCTGCAAGCTTGGTCAGTCAGAGGTCCTTGACATTAGCCTTGACTTCCAAGAAGTAGATACCAAAAAGGAGTGGACCAAGCACAGAGTCCTGACACACTCTGTTAGTGACCAGCCTCTTTGTAGAAGTAGTCTCCCCTATCCTAAGTTGCTGAGTCCTATCTGAGAGCCAGCTGGCTATTCAGCATGTAATATAGGAGTTCATGCCTAT